>NC_056750.1:800691795-800774295 GCF_019279795.1 Protopterus annectens
GCATAGTAATTGCTCTGTCTTTCTGAAGACTTTAGTTTTGTCCAAGTAGAATCTAAGCTGTCTGTGTTAAGTCCAAAGAATGCAGAATTTTCCCCCCCTTGTTCTGTGGATTGAGATGAAAGGTTGGCAAATGAATTGTTTGGTTAAGGGCTACACTGGACACCACCTTAGGCATAAATGTAGGGTTTGTTCTCAGAGAAACCCTGCCTGGATAGAAAATGATAAAGGGTTCCACAGCCATGAGAGCCTGTAGCTCTGAAACTCGTCTTGCAGAAGTTATTGCTAGGAGCAGAGCTGTTTTCCAAGATAAGAACTTTATGTCCGCAGTAGCAGCTGGCTCAAAAGGAGGTAAGGTGAGTTTTTCCAACATTAATTGAGGTCCCATGCAGGTACTGGCATTCTCCTTGGAGGTCTTACGTTTTTGGCTCCTCTGAGGTACTGCCTTAATAAAGGATGAGAAAAGAGTGGTGGCTCTGTATTGTAATGAGCCGAAATGGCAGAGGCATGGATTTTAATTCATGAAAAAGGCCTTTGTCTAGCAGCTCAGTTAGATATTGCAAAATCTGAGGAATATTTGGGACAGCTGTTTCAGTTCCTTGAGCTTGGTTCCAAGTGCAAAATCTCTTCCATTTCCCAGCATAGGATTTTCTAGTACTAGGCCTTCTGGCTTCTAAAATGACATCCATCACAGCTTTACTGAGAGGTGTGGTTTGTATGGCTACATTATCCACCATGCTGCCAGGTTTAGGGTCTTGAGTCGGCTGTGCAGAATTCTATTGTTTTGCTGGGACAGTAGATGAGGTATTTGAGGTAAGGTCCAGGCTGAGCATTGGGACAAGTTCTTTAAGATTGGATACCAGTACTGGCGTGGCCAGTCTGGGGCAATCAGAATAATTTTTGGTTTCTCCTGCCTGACCTTTAGGAGTACCTTGGGGAGGAGAGGCAGTGGAGGAAAGGCATATACTGATAGGTTTGTCCAGTTGAAAGATAAGGCGTCCACTTTCCAAGCTTGTCTGTGATAAATCCTTGTGCAGAATCTCTTTAGTTGGTGGTTGTGAGGGGTGGCAAACAGATCTATGTCCAGGCGTCCACATTTCATTGTTATCATGCTGAAGACTTGTGGATCCAGGTGCCACTCATGGGGATCCATGAGGTTTCTGCTTAGTTCGTCTGCCAGAGTATTTTCCTTTCCTGGCAGAAATTGTGTCTGCAGATGAACTTGGTAACTCAATGCTGTGTCCCATAAAGCCATGGCTAGTCTGCACAGGGGATAAGAATGAGTGCTCCCCTGCTTGTTTATGTACCACATGACCGTGGTGTTGTCAGTCTTTATCAGTAGTTGTCCCGGATGAAGTAGGTCCTTGAAGGCTGGCAGGGCATTTTGAACAACTAGCATCCCTTTTTGATTGATATGTAGATGCTTTTGGTTTCTGGACCAGGTGCCCTGAATGCCTCTTCCTGCCATGTGTACCCCCCAGGCATAATCTGATGCATCCGTTGTTAGGCTCTGCCTGGCTGGGGGTAGTGAGAATGGCTGTCCCTTGTTTTGGTGACAAGGCTTTGCCCACCATCGAAATTCCTGTTGCAGGCAGGGAATTAGAGTAATCATTGTTTCCAGACTGTGGCAATGTTGTGTCCAGACACTTTTTAGGTACCATTGAATTTTCCTCATATGCAGTCTTGCATATGGAATTAGTAAGATGCAGGATGCCATGAAGCCCAAAGCCTGCAGAATTTTTCTTGCAGATAACTGGGCCTTTGTTGCCATTTCCTTGAACTAGGTACTCAGTTGCCTTTGTTTGTCTGGAGTGAGATAAGCCATCAGGGCAGCTGTATTTTAAGCTTGCACCCAGGAATATCATCTCTTGAGAGGGTACTAGTTTTGGTTTATTTTTGTTGACTGTGTACCCTAGGCATGTTTAAAGTCTTATCACAAAAGTCAGATGCTGTAGTAGAATGTCCTTGTTCTCTGCTTGTATGAGGCAGTCGTCCAAGTAAGGATATATTTGTATTCCTCTGTCTGCAGTAAGCAGTTACTGGTGCCAGGCATTTTGTGAAGACCCTGGGCGCAGTAGATAAGCCAAGGGCAGTGCAGAGAATTGGTAATGCATTGAGCCAGCTATGAATCTGAGGTATCTTCTCCAAGATTGTCTGATTGGGACATGCAGGTATGCCTCTTTTAGGTCCAAATTTACGAGCCCAGCATAGGCAGTAGCTGCTGTAGAGTCAACATCTTGAATTTTGGAACCTCCAGAAATGAGTTTAGTATAGACAGGTCCAGTATTGGTCTCCAGGTTTTGTCCTTTCTGGGCACCAAGAAAAGTATCGAGTAAAATCCTTGCCCCTGCTCTTGTTGTGGTACTTGTTGAATGGCCCTCGTGTCCATGAGGGCTGTAATTTGCTTTTGTGCCTCCGCCCATTGATTGTGTGGCAGGTCTGGCATACCTTTTGCCCTTGGTAGGGTGTGAAAATGGAACCTGTAGCCCTGGGACACTATGTTCAAGACCCATTTGTCTTGGGTAATCATTTGCCAATTTGATGAAAAAAAGTGTTAAGTTTTCCCCCTAAGGGGGCTGCCAAAAGAAAAGTGCGTGGATCTGGCAGAGGAAAGTCATTGGGACTGTTTCCTGTAAGGTTGTGATTTGTCTTCTCCGCTTTTGGAGGTAGGAACACCCCATTGTTTAGGCCTGTATGCGCCTTGGGGTTGAGATCTGCCTCTGGGATGTCTCTATCTGCCTCTTTGTGGCCTGTCTGACACTGGAAAGGACCAATTTTTGGAAGGCCAGTTCCTGCTAAATCTGGGTGGCTGTACCTGTAAGAAATCCTTAACTGTCTTCATGGATTTCGCTTTATCCTCCATTTTCTTCAACAACTCTTCTGCTTTAGCACCAAATAAAAGTATAATGCTGTAATGGGGCATCTAATACTTTTGCTTTAACATGATCAGGTAGATTCTGTTCCTTTAACCAAGCATGCCTTCTAATAACAGATAACAGCGGCCCTGCAAGAGGCCTCCAGTGAATCATGACCACATTGCAAAGTATGCTTTCACACTTGTTCAGTTGCATGCAATAAATCCTGCATTTCCTTGTTCTCTGAACATTCAGAATTTGTCAACATTTTCTGTTTAAGCAGTGACATTAAGTATTGCTGATATTTAAGCATATGAAACTGACAATTTAAAGCCCTTACAGCGAAGGTAGCAGAAGTGTAAACTTTTTCCCCCATCTGTCCAGTGCCCTAGAATCCCCATCAGAGGGGACAGGGTTTTTTGCAGTGGAAGCTTTGATCCCTTTGGGACCCTGAGATACAGTTTCTGGGTCAGCAGTTTCTGGGTCAGCAGCGGGGATTTTATATAGGAATTTATGAGAATCCGGAACCCTGTAGTATCTGTCTGGCTTAGCAGGTGCAGGGGGTAGAGAGTCAGGGGACAGGCCAGACTCTGAGAATACATCACCTACAATGTCTAGAACAGATGGAATAGCAAGGGGTCTGTGCTGAGGAAGTAGCAGAAAGTCTCTGAGCCTTTTTTTAGATTCATAGTAATCTTGGCTCTCCCAGTGGAAATGCTCCCTCATGGTATGTAGGGTTTCCCCAAAAGAATAATCCTCAGGAGGTGAGGCTGAAGGAATGGATTCTTCAGCATCAGAGTCCTCATAGGGAGGAATACAATAATCCTGTTCAGGAGAGGAATCAGAGGAAATAGAAACCTAATCAGAAGAATCATATTCTGTCTCTTGCCTAGGCCTCTTATCAGGAGAGGGATGGGAACCCCTGATCAAAGTACTTAGGTCTTCGGCCATTTTAAGCATCTGTTTTTTAGGCATGGAAGTCTGAGTAGGAGAATGCTGTACTTGTTTCTTTGTCTTTAGAGCTGCTTTAGTCTTTGAAGCTGAAGATGGTTTAACATATAACTGTATAGGTCTGAAGACACCCTCAGAAGCCGATGCCTGGTCAGCGGCTCCAGACCCATCTGAGGGAATGATTTCCAAGTGTCCAATACCTTGAGTATCCAGAGGCCCAGTCGGCTCCACATGGGAGTCGGAAGCGGCCTGTGGCTCTGAGGTAGCAGGCGCCAGGGGCTGTGAAAGCGCCTGACTGAGATCCGGCGACTGGCCTAACGGAGGCCTCGTCATCGGTTTTGGACCTTGGATGCCTATCCTTTTCCTTACGTTTTTTGTAAACTCCAGTCATCGGTTGTTCCGACGGCATTATATAATTAAACCTTCGGCCAAAGTAATGAAATGCAAAATTGAACAGACGCTTAATAATGCGTTGGTTAACTCTAGCACAAACCCAACAGCTAGCAACGTTGTGGTCAGGGCCTAGGCAAGGAATACAATAAGAGTGAAAATTCTTATGAGGTATTTGCTTCCCACAAGAAATACAATTGTTAACTTTTTCTGACATCGGTCTGGAGCAAGAAAAAAGTTTCCCCAATAGGGTATTTAGCTTTAATTAAGACTTCGGTTCTGAAATTCGGATTTGAAAATCTCAGGAGTCGGCCGACCGGCACTTGCGAACTGCTTTTGCTTCGGGCACCACGCAGCAAGAAAGACTGAAGAAAATGGCGTCGGCTGCATCTTTTATACCCCTGGCAGACTGATGCCAGGGAAGAGGCGACAGCAACCGACGCCGGACCAGGACTTTGGAATTCAGACCAACTGCGGGTAGCCTGCCAGCAGGATAACCCAAGAGTAATGACTGCAACAGTGAAACACGATGAACATCTAATAGTGCATGAAGCCTGCTTTGAAGCGTAGGTATCTTCTGCAAGATTCCCTGACTGGGATGTGCAGGTAGGCTTCCTTTAAATCCAGTGTTGCCAACCAGGCATCAATGACTAGCATAGGAAGCAACTGGTAAAGAGTTAGCATCTTGAATTTTGGGATCACCAAAAAGTGTTTAGGATAGAGAGAGCCAGGATAGGACGCCAGGAGCTATCTTTTCTGGGCACCAGAAAAAGTCTCGAGTAGAAACCTTGTCCCCTTTCCTCTTCTGGGACAGTTTGAATAGCTCATACTTAGAGAACTTGCTTTTGAGCCTCTTCCCACTGATTTAGGGGTAGATCTGGCCAACCGTTTGGGGTTGGTAAAGTGTGGCTGTGGAATCTGTATCCTTGGGATATATTTAAAATCCATTTGTCCTGGGTAATGAGTTTCCAGTTTGTCTGCAGAGCAATCTTTCCCCCTACAGGAGCAATCAGTTGAGAAGGGCTTGGAAGTTTTAAAGTTAAGTCATTGAGACAGTTTACCATAGGGGGGGGGGGTCTTACTACTACCTGCTTTGGAAGTGGGAGACCCCCACTGCTTAGTCCTGTGCATACCTTGGCACTGTAGCCCGAGTGTTCTGCTGGTTCTGGGTTTGGAATGACAAGGCCTGGAAGAGGCAGGAAAGGACCAATTCTTAGAGGGCCAATGCCTACTAAATCTTGGAGGCTGCACTTGTATGAAATCTTTAACAGTTTGCATAGATTTAGCTTTTTCCTCCACCTTTTTAAGTACTTCTGCTTTGTTGCCAAAGAGGCGGTCCTGGTTTAAGGGAGCATCCAACAATTTAGCTTTAACATGATATGACAAAAATTGCTCCTTAAGCCAAGCATGCCTTCTAAGTACAGACCCTGTAACAGCAGCCCTGCAAGATGCCTCTAGTGAATCAAAACCACATTGCAAAGTATGTTTTCCAACTTGTTTAGCAGAATGCATTAAATCCTGTAAATCCTTATTTTCAGCACAGTCAGGAATCAACATCATTTTCTGTTTAAGCAATCCAATAATATGCTGCTGATACTTTAACATATGAAACTGGCAATTTAAGGCCCTAATGGCCAAGGCTGCAGAAGTGTATACCTTCTTATCCCATCTATCCAGCGCCCTGGAATCTCTATCAGAGGGGGTAGGATTTTTGGCAGTAGTAGCCTTTATGCCCTTGGGTCCCTGTGAAATGGTCTCAGGATCCACAGTAGGATTTTTAAAGAAGAACTTGTGAGAATCAGGAACCCTTTAATATCTATCTGGTTTTCTGGGAGCAGGAGGTAAGGAGTCAGGGGCCAAGATAGACTCCGACAAGGCATCATCAACAATGTCTAGTACAGGGGGGATAGCTAAAGGCCTGTGTTGGGGCAGGAGTAAGAAATCCCTAAGCCTCTTTTTAGAATCAGAGTTATCCTGGCTTTCCCAGCGAAAATGCTCCCTAAGAGTATGCAAGGTTTCACCAAAAGAGAAATCCTCTGGAGGGTAAACAGAGGGAATAGAGTCCTCTGCATCAGAATCCTCATAGGTAGATAAGGGTAAATCCTGGTCATCAGAGGAAACAAAAATTTCAGAATCCTGATCAGAAGAATCATAACCAAATTCAGTGTTAGGTCCCTTAGAGGGGGAAGGTCGGCTTCCCCTGATTAAAGTAATAAGGTCTTCAGCCATTCTTATAATTTGTTTTTAGGCATAGAGGCCTGACCATGCGGTCTGGGCGTTGGGTTTCTAGGCATTGATCGAGTTTTAGGCCTTAAAGAAGAAGATGGCATTGGTTTAATATGCAAGTCAGTAGGCCTGAATACACCTTCAGAAGCCAGTGCCTGCACAGTGGCTCTGGACCCATCCAAGGTAGAGACATCTGCAGGTTCCACAGTTGAAGCATTTCGCCGCATACCGGACTCCGAATAGGTCTCAGCAGAAGCCTGTGAATCTGAAGTAGTGGGTATCAGGGGCTGCGAAAGTGCCTCACCGAGAACCGGCTAACTGGTGACTAGCTTAGGAGAAGCGTCGTCGGCAGCTTTGAACCTAGGTAGCCTCTGTCTTTATCTCTGCGCTTTTTCGGAATGTCAGTAGTCAGGTGGCTTACCGAAGCCATATCTGGATAATTGAACAGAGTAGCAAAATATTTAGAAGCATAACTATACAGACGACTAATAGTTTGTTGTTTAAATAAGGCACAAAACCGATAGTGAGGTACGTCTTGGTCAGAGCCTAGGCAAGGAATACAGTACAAGTGAAAATCTTTATGAGGTATTTGCTTTCCACAAGAAATACAATTATTGACTTGTACTGACATCGGTTTAGAGCAAGAAAAAGTTTCCCCAAAGGGGTACTTAGCTTTAGTTGAAGACTTTGGTTCTGAAACTCGAAAACAAAAATTTCAAGAGTTGGCCGACCGGCACTTGCGAACTGCTTCTGCTTTGGGCACCGCACGGCAAAAAAGATTGATGTAATGGCGTCGGCTGCATGCTTTATACTCCTGACTACCTGACGTAATGGAAGATGAGACAGAAACCAAAGTAGGACCCAAGACTTTGATAACCAGGCCAACTGAGGGCTACTGCAAGCAGCTAACCCAAATGTGATGACTGCAATAGTGAAACACGAAGAACATCGAAGCTGCAAATAAATAATGTGAAGCTGCTACATTTATTGAACGCTTTTCATTTGACAAAGAGTTCAAACTTCTTCAGAGTCTGTGTAGTAAAAAAAATACAAAGCTTAAAACTATTCTGAAGATCACATGATGTTTACCTTCCAATCAAAGGGAAGACACCCCATCATGGATCCCCGCCCATCAGCATTCATTCATGAAACCTAGATGAATGCATTAAAGACCTATACCTCGACACCAAGATATACTACATAAACAATTATGTAAAATAACTGAGTGTTACCAAATGTCACCCTATAGCATATACAAAATACATTTAACATTGATTATTTAAAACCATAATAAACTTAAAATTCATAAAATAAAATCAAACACATGAAAATTTAGTGTGCTAACCTACACTATGTGCATCACTTTACAACATACTGAGCTGAGCTTCCAGCTAAAATAACAAAACATATCTTAAATTTAACAGGTATATTATAATGGAGTATATTTAAAATTAAAATTTGATTAAACAGTTCAGCGTTCACTATTTTGTGCTCCGAGGGGTATTGCACCCTATAATTCACTAACTTCAACCTCACAGGGGCTGTATTTGAATTTTTTAATATTTTTTATATTTTTTTCACATTTTTTATGCAACTTTAATTTTATCTTGCCAAACTTTTAAGTTTCAGTAGACACTTCACTGAACAGGAATCATTCAGGCCAGGATGCTTATATGCATTTAATTTTATCTGCCAGAACAATTCCAATTCTTCCAACTTCAAACCCTCAGGTCCTTCTCTGATGTCATGTGACACGATCTATCACCAAGTATTTAAATGTATGATCTGTTTCTATCAGGATGTGTTTTGCTAAAGCATTATCCAACTTCCCTTTGCTGATAGCATACTGATGTTCATAGATGCGTTCACGGAATCTACGTTCCGTTTTGCCTATATAATAGAGGCAAGGCACTGTTGACATTTGGCAAGGTAAACGACTAACTTGGAATTACAATTTAATTTATTTCTAATTCTATAAGTAGTGTTATTGATGCTGAAAGATGTTGTAGCTTCTATGTGCTTGCAAAATCTACAGGTTTCACATATGAACATTCCTAGATGACTTGGATTTTCTAATAATCTTAGACTCCAACAAATTTTTCAAGTTGGGGCCCCTTTTAAAAATAATTTTAGGGGGACTCCCTACCTTCTGGAATAGTTCAGCCACTTTTAATTAGGTCCCAATTATTGTTTAGAATGGATCTCACAATGTGGCTATCTGCACTAAACATTGTGATTAAACTCAACGTGAAGTCATTGGGTCTATCCACCTTTGATTCTAAGGTACCGATAGGCTGCTTATTACCACTGATAGAATTAATGCACTGGTTATACCCAAGATAGGAGAATATATTCCTCTAATCCTCTTAGATTTAACTTCATTTATCAGGGAATCTACCAATTTCCTTGGACAACTCCAGCTAATAAACATTCCTTTTAAAGCCGCACATTCCAAGTTAAATTCATCCTCTAAAGCAACTATCCTAGCTGCTCTTACTAGTTGTTCTTTGACAAATTATCGGTTTTGATGATAGGGATAGCTACTTGAAAAATGCAGGAAAGAATTGGAATATGTGCTTTTCCTATACACCTTGGCTACATAACCCTGGTTGGAAACATCTTTCCTGAAAACTAATGTCAAGGTAACTCATTTCTTCCTTACTGAAATTAAATGTAAATGTCAAAAAACTTGTTGTATTACTTACGTAATTTACTAAGGCAGTAGCTTTATCTGTCACCTTTGATGATGATAAAGATGTCATCCAAGAACCGGGTATAAAAAAGGATATCTTCCCTGATATTATCTACTTTGAAGATGAATTCTGATTCCCAATGGGCCATGACGAAGTTGGCTACACTAGCACCACACGGTGAACCCATGGCCATCCGTATTTTTTGAAGATAATATTCATTATCAAAGAGGAAAAAATTATTAGAAAAAATTAGATCCAGTAGTTCTGTCACCTGTTCACTCTCTCTACTTGGTTCACCCCTTCTATTTAGTAGAATCCTGATCCATTCTATCCCTTCCTCTTGTGGATTCTAAGTATATACATCTTTCACATCGACTGTAAGGAAACTATGGTCCTTATCAAAATGCAGTTGACCAATTTTCTGTAAAAAGGACCATGAATCCCTACAAATCTGTTTCATGGACCAGGTATTTTTTCAGAATTAAATCCACTAATTTGGCACATGGGTAGGTAATTGAATTCCTAGCATCTACTAGTGGTCTCATTGCTGGGTTGAACAAATCTTTATGGATTTTGGGAATCCTGAATAATAATGGTATTCGGGGAAATGGCATGTACATATAGTTATAACTAGTTAAATCTATCCTTTCTTCAATATAAAATTCTTCAATCTGGCCCCTTATCCGTTGGTGAGCAACACCAAGATTTTTCAAGGATACTTTTTGGTATACTTCAGTGGCCAAGATTTCATGCAGGAGAGCTGTATAGTCCCAATTGTCCATAATGGTTAACCCACCACCTTTGTCGGGCTTACTTACATCTGCAAGTCTTAAGTTTAGAGCCTCCCATTCCGGTTTAGAAACAATTGGTTAAACACTACCATAAAAGTTGGTCTCCCGCTTATCCCTAATACATGCAGAAAGTAAATCCAGTTCACACAGTCGTTCAAATGACTAAGGTTAGATGATTAGGTGGATTAAAGGTACTGGCAACATGTACAGGATTCTTTTCTACGTTAATATTGTCCCATAAGAGAACTTTCAGATTAAGTTTCCTAATAAAACACTTAAAATCCATAAAAGTCCTTGGTAAATTCATATTTAACCTAGGAACAAGGGTATAACCTTTAGCCAGAAGTTCCACCAGTTCTGGTGCTACACAAACAGAAGAATAATTGAAAATTTTAAAATCCCTGGTTGAATTAGTTATGTCAAAGTTGTTATTTGGATCCAGTTCTAATGTCTCCATTTGTACAACTTCTGGTTGTTCTTCCTTTTCTGCATTTTGTTCTTCAGTTTGGGGATAGCTCTCAACTGGTTGGGGTCCCGAAAATTTGACTGATTCTGATGGTTCATCATTCCATCAGAATTTGCATTATAACCCTGGTTTCTTATTCTTTCACTTCTTCATGTTAGTTTCTGGCCTCCCATCTATTTCAAGGGTCGGTTCAGCATCAATCAGTCTATTTTCTTCATTATTAACTCACTCATTATGACGGTATTTACTATTAGATAGCCACGATTGAGATGGTGGAGGCAATGGATAGGCAGTGACAACATCATAGACTATCTTATCTGGTCTAGGACTCTTGCACCAATGCACTTTTTGCAGAATCGCGAATGGGCGGGCATACTTATGGGAAAATGCTTTGCACTGAAGCAGCATTTTCTAAGTATGCCTGTTGCGCCGGTTGTACTACGGTGCGGATAAGGGAAAATTCCCCTTTCCCCGCTGTAGTGCTATCCCGGAGTGAGAATATTAAAGTAGGGGGTGGGGAGGTGCAGGGGGGCTTGCCCCCCTGCGTAAAAGTAGATTCAATGTTTTTTTTTTGTTTTTTTAACACACTTCATCGAAAGCGCTTTTTCGGTGAAAGCGCTTTCATTAAAAAGTGTGTTCGGTGATAGTGGATTTGGACTGTTGAACTTTCTTTCAACAGTCCTAGATCCATCCTATCACGCTGAAGTTTTTTTTTAACCTTAATGACCTTTAACTTGGTTAAGTATTGATCAATGCTAGAAAAAATCCTGGTACAATCAAATTTATACTTGGCAAAGGCAAAATCGGTTGTTATCTCACTGTCCAAAAGAGTAACTTTTTAGAGATAGCATCAACCCATAGAGAATAGTGTTTCTCCATTAGCTCTATCCCCTGCTTATCAAATAAATTTATTGTCTAGATGAAAGGGGTGAATTACCTTCAAGAACTGTGGGGTATTGAACCTTACGTAGTCCTTTGAGTACCATACACTGCTTGATGCATTCTTTAAACTACAGTATCTCCAATTGTAGTCTCTTTACCTTTAATAGCCTGTGGTCCAAGCGATTCAGGTTTATCTGTTATTGTGATTGTTGCTCCTTGATTGACTGAAAGACCTCCAGCCGCTTGTCCCCGTTCCAGGGCCGTGAAATCAAAGGACAAAGACGCCATTCCATTCACCCAGTCCTATAAAAAGGGAACACCAATATGCCCTGAGGTCGAGTTATTCATATTTGCCCAATTTTGTGCTTCCGCATTGCTCGTGGGTCCACCAGCATTATTGTTAAGCTTATTAGCTGAGTCGTTCATTGTAGAGACCTGCCTAGGTGATGTGTTTACCGCAGGAAGTGGTGCACTAGCAAGAGACACATTACCTGGGAGAGAATCCTTATATTGTCAATCTATAGCTTCCATCCGTGAAACCAAATAATCCACTTTTTGTGTTAAAACTTCGATTAAAGCAGTGAGATTCACATTCTCACTGCTAGTTGAGGAAACAGATTCAGACTCGATGGACCACCGGACGCCATAGCAAACTGATTCAAAGACAAAACACTGAAAACTACTGCAAAATAAAAGAAAAAGCCTCTGAGACTTCAGAACGAAGCTGCAAATACATAATGCGAAGCTGCTACAAATTTATTGAACGCTTTTCATTTGACACAGAGTTCAAACTTCTTCCGATAGTTTGTGTAGTACAGAATATAAAGCTTAAAATTGTATTCTGAAGATCACATGATGTTTACCTTCCAATCAAAGGGGAGATATTGAATAATTCATTAACCCCATCATGGATCCCCACCCATCAGCATTCATTCATGAAACCTAGACAAATTCATTAAAGACCTATATACTGACACCAAGATATACTACATAAACGATGTAAAATAACGGATTACCAAATGTCACCCTATAGCATATGCAAAATACATTTAACATTGATTATTTAAAGCCATAATAAACTTAAAATTCATGAAATAAAATCAGACAACACATGAAAATTTAGTGTGCTAGCCTATGCTATATGCATCACTATATACTATACTGAGCTGAGCTTCCAGCTAATATATCAAAACATATCTTAAATTTAACAGGTATATTATAATGGGGTATATTTAAAATTTAAAATGTTTAAAATTGATTTAACAGTTCATCGCTCACTATTTTGTGCTCTGCGGTGGTATTGCACCCTATATTCCACTAACTTCAAACTCTCAGTGGCTGTATTTGATGTTTTTAATATTTTTTACATTTTTTACGCAACTTTAATTTTACCTTGCCAACCCTTTTAAGCTTCAGTAGACACTTAATTGAATATGAATCATTCAGACCTGGATGCTTATATGCGTTTAAATTTTATCTGCCAGAACAATTCCAATTCTTCCAACTTCAAACCCTCAGGTCCCCCTCTGATGTCATGTGACACTTGGGCCTATAACTAAGCATTTAAATGTATGATCTGTTTCTATAGAGATGTGTTTTGCTAAAGCATTATCCAACTTCCTTTCGCTGATAGCATACTGATGTTCATAGATGCGTTCATGGAATCTAAGTTCCATTTTGCCTACACAATAGGCAGGGCATTGGTGACATTAGGCAAGGTAAACGACTAACTTGGAATAATAATTGACTTTATTTCCAATTCTATATGCAGTGTTATTGATACTGAAAGATATTGTCACTTCTATGTGTTTGCAAAATCTACAAGTTTCACATTTGAACATTCCCAGATGACTTGATTTTCTAATGATCTTGGACTCCCAACAAATTTTTCAAGTTAGAGCAAGCATATAGAAGTGACAGGGAAGTTGGATAATGCTTTAGCAAAACACATCTCGATAGAAACAGATCATACATTTAAATGCTTAGTTACAGACCCAAGTGTCACATGACATCAGAGGGGGACCTGAGGGTTTGAAGTTGGAAGAATTGGAATTGTTCTGGCAGGTAAAATTAAATGCATATAAGCATCCTGGCCTGAATGATTCCTGTTCAATTAAAGGAAAACTCCACCCTAGAACTAAAATATGTTTTTTCAGTCTATCTTTGTTTCCATACCTATTTTAACACCTACAAATCACTCTAAGTGCTTTATTTGTAATTTTAGCCTTTTTACCACAACATGGCTACCGATGGGGCTTGATGTATCAACGTGATCTTCTTCTCCTTCAACCCTTTCTCTTTCCCATAAAGCATTTCAAGTCTTCTTTGTATGACTCATGCCAGACATAAGGAAGTAACTGTGAATTCCCATGCCATTGACATATAATGGGAAATCTGCGACTCACTGTCAGTTTGTATTCCTTCTGTGTTAGGCCCGCTTCTTTTCTGTTGCTAATCACCCTCATTTATGTTTAGCTCAGAGCTTGCCTTACAGTATAATTTGAAGTTATCCAGCAGCAGCCAGAGTTGTAGCTAAATTGGATGCCTTTGTTCTAAGTGTTCTTTTGTAGTCCAACATGAATTGACAGTCGCCTCCTCCCACACTACTGCAGAGGTGTGAAAACTGTCACTGCAACTGACAGCTCAGAACTGAAAGCAAGGGAGTGCCATTTCAAAAGTCTTCCCGTCTGCCTGCAGGATCATTTAGTTATTTAATTTGTTTGGCAGCAGCAGAAAGACAAACAATTTCAATTTTTGCAAGCCAGTTTCAGATAATTTTTGATTTCCTTGTGCCGATTTTTTATTTCCCCCTATTTCTACAAGATATTATTATGTTAACTTATTTTTGCTTTCCAAGCTCTTTGAGACACATCAGTCTAGTGACATCCTGTTTCTGTAACTTCGTGATATTTGCATCATCTCCACATATTTTAGAGGACTGCAAAACAGTAGTTTGCAAACCTGTGTCTATGATGCTGGCACAGTAAAATAATGTACTGAAAACTCACTCTATTCTAGAGTCCATGCAGTGAAGTTTTTCCGGGGGGGGGGAGGGCTACTTCATATTTTGTGCAAGTATGCCTGTCCTCCCCGTGGTCGAGTGACATTTAAAGACATAAAGGTAGGTGCGTATGTGAATGGGTGTGCCTTATTCGAAGGTTGGGCACCAGGCTGGCACCTCGGCACAGTAAAAAATCCACTGCCAATCATTAGCGGACCGGAGTTCCGCTATGGCGACCCCTAACCGGGAAAAGCTGAAAGACAAGAGAGATGCATCACTTGCATAACGCAGATAACTGAAGCATTTTTAGAACTTAATATGATTTTCTCTAATTTACTGAAACTTTGGGTTTAGACCTTAAACCTGTTAGAGTAGTCAAACCTTTTCTTTCACCTCTTTCTGTACTGTCTCTTGACCAAACAAGGTTTATATCTTATGACACTAGAACTGGTACATGTAGTATCCCTCGCATCCCCTTCTACCAGGCCATCTCTGCTTTTGCTCTTGCTTTCTCTTCTCTAAGTTGGTTTATTAATCATTTTTTTGACAGTGTCAGATGCCCTTCTAACAGTCTCAGAAATCACACCTCTTCCTTTTTCTGTTTGGTACACAGTATTTGCTGTGCCATCAGATTACTTTTCCCTGAATTCATTAGCTATTATATATTGGCAAAGTCTATTGATCAGAGCATGTAGTGTTACTTAGAATAGGATGTCAGTATTGGTGGGTATTGTTCCTTAGTTTCCTTATGTATAAAAGTTTGTAATTATTCTTGGCTTCAGCAGCTAACTTAAGCATCCCTTAACTAGTTCTAGTTATTTTTTTTCATTTCTGTAGTTTTGATACTATCCTTCTTGCACAAAGTTTTGGATTTGCTTTATAATTGGAAGAGGTGCATGTACCCCTATTGTCCAGCGAGTGATTGCCATAAAACCCAGCAGTCCTGGGTCAACAGGCTACTGGCTGGCCAGTGTCTAGTTTCCCAGCATGAGTTACCTGGAATAGCTCTGCTGAGTGCAAGCTGGACATAAAACCAATAAACCTGCCAAACATAAGCTAAGTGCTACACTTAATGTAGGCTCACTGACAGGATGCAGCTTGGAAGTAGATGACATGATGATACATAGCAGGCTGCACATCCTATATATCCAAGAGACAAGATGGAAGGGTAGTGCAGTAAAGCCACTTTGCTTGGGATCCAGAGACTATTAATCAGGAGGAAGACAAGCTAAAAATGGTGTGGGAATTGCGGTGAGAGAGGCTTTATGGAAATCAGACTCCAGCGTAATGATTCATAATCTCAACCTATGTCTCTTCCAGTAAGGGTGTAATAGTGAGAAAAAGAGTGCATTCAAACAGTAGTTGCAGGATCTACTAGATGAAGCAGGCTATCATGAATTGGTGTTGATAATGGTTGACTTGAATGCACATATTGTGACAGAGCAGGATATGAAGACTGCCTTGGTCCACATGGGTGGGGCAACAGGAATAAAGGAGAGGCCATTCTAGACCTTTGTCTGGCAAATGACTTGATAGTAGCAAACCCATGGTTCAGAAAGAGAGAGAGTCACATGATCACATACAAAAGTGGCCAAAATGCAACTCAGGTAGACTTCCTCCTAGTAAGGAATGGACACTGGGGTAGAATCAATGATTGCAGAGTTATCACCAGTGAAACAGGCTGCCCACAGCATAAACCACTGGTTGCTACAATGAGCTGCAAGCAGTGGTCAGAGAAGGTTCTACGGTCAATAGAGCCCAGGCTGAAGACCTGGAAGTTGACTGGAGAGAGTACAACAGTTCGAGGAATTACTCAGGGCTCTAGAGAAGGAAATTGGTGGAGCTAAAGAAGAATGGCAGTGCCTCAAGGCAGGATGTGTGAGGAATACAGAAGACATATGTGACTGAACTAGGTATCGAAATAAGTTACAAAGGAAAGTTGGTGGTGGAATGCAGGAGTCCAGGAATTTATCAAAAGAAAGAAAAAGTGCAGGAAAAGGTGGAAGATGGAAAAGACTGACCAGGCTAGGAAGAAATACTGGTTGGTTAACAAAGTAGTAATAGCTAAGAACAGGCCATTGGAGGCACTCTACCCGCTTCTGGAAAGTGACTCAGTAGGTGGCACAAAGAAACTATATCAGATTTCAAGGAAAAGACAGAAAGATAAAGAAGATAGTCAGACACCCTTCGTAAGGGATGCTAGCAACAACCTGCTTACCAGTGCACAGGACATCAAAGGCAGATAGAAGAAGCATTTCCAGCACTTCTGAATAAACAAAACCACAAAGAAGCTGTAGTGCCCTGGCACACGATGAGAGAAGATGAGGAGCCCACCCTAGAAGAAGCAAGAACAGCACTGAGGAAAATGAAGTCAGGGAAAGCAACAGGCTCGGATGAGATCATAGTATATATGATAAAGATGCTGGATGATATACTCATGGCAGTGTACAAGAACACGGGGGACATCCACAACTGTGGGCAATATAGAAGCATCAAACTCCTACCACATTGCATAAAAGTTCTGGAGAAGGCAACTGATAAATGGATACACAGAGCAGTAGAAAGTAAGATGGGAGATGAGCAATTTGGATTTAGATTAAGATACAGCACAACTAACCTGATGTTTGCATTGAGTCAAATAGTTGAGAAGAAGTTTGAGATGAGGAAAGAGTCTAGATGGGCATTCTTAGACTTGAAGAAAGCATATCACAAGTTCCCAAGAAAGCACATTTGGGCAGTACTCCAGTATTTCAAAGTCCTAGAAACACTAGTATGTACAAGGACCCAATTGACTCAAATACGAACAATGTTCAGACTCAATGAGGGATTCCCAGTGGGAGTGGGTGTGCACCAGGGTTCAGCTCTGAGCTCACTGCTGTTCAAACTGGTGATGGACTACCTTGGCAAACAGGTCAGAGGGGACATAATAAAAGTTGCTGTATGCAGACAATGTGATATACACTAAGCAAGAAGTGCATCAAAGGATAAGGGGAATGGAATGCAAAACTGAAGGCACATGGGATGAAACTAAGTACAGATCAGACAGTGGTAATGGCAGCAAATTGGGGAAATCAGAAGAAGGTGAACTGAAGAAATGAGAGAGAAGGGAAGATTGTAGAACAGGTAACTAGCTTCAGGTATCTGGGATGGGTGGTTGAGGAGAAGGGAAGTCTGAATGAAGAGGTCAGAGCTAGAAACAGATGGGCTGCAGCCAACTAGCATAGAGTATTAGGTGTAGCCTATGACAGAAGAATTCGATAGTAGTTGAAAAGTAAGGTGTACAAGACGGTGATGTGACCTGTACTACTGTATGGTATAGAAACCTGGGTAGTAAAAGCAGAGCAGATGAGGAAGTTAGAGGTGATGGAAACGAAGTGACTGAGAAGGGTGGTAGATGCACAATGTAGGACAGACAAAGAAAGGAGGACATAAGAGCAGAAGCCAAAGTCGCTTCAATTGGAGAAAAAAAATCAAAGAACAAAATACCGTGATTCAGACGTGCAAAAAGGCAGAAGACAATCTGCTGAAGAAGTTTTGGGACAAACGGGAAGAAGGAAAGAGGAAATGAGAACATCCAGCAAAGAGGTGGATGGATTCTGTGAAAAAAAATCTATGACAGCCACGTATGAGTGTCAAGAAAGGAAGAAGTGTGTCACTGAATCGAGAGAGATGGCAATAGTCAACATGCTATCCCGACCCCATGTAGAAAATGAGAACAAAGGGGCTGAAGATGATGATGATGATGATGTTGATCTATTTTATTGTAATTTGACTGAGATCTTTACTATTTTTTGCAGGTTGTGCGCTAAGGAGCATTTAGTTATGTTTGCGATTCTGATTCTTTTATGCATTTTTCAATGATATAGTGAATTTTGAGCTGACTTTTGAAGCTGATTTATTTTTTTCACTGAATGAATGAGTCGTCTCATTTACATATTGCACTATTGTGTCACTTGATATTATTACATGCATATTATTGATACATATGTCAAACTCTAAAAGACCTCAAAGATTTCCTTGGGAACACATACTGGAATTGTTTGATATATGTTGTGTGGTTTGCACCTTACACTTTGCAATTATTGTTGAGGTAGTTTCCAAACCAATTTGTAATGGTTTTATTTAGATCTAGACTGATTGAGTAGATGATGAGAGACAGTGTCAAAAGCATTTGAAAAGTCCAAAAGAAGGGTAGCTAATACTTGACCTCGATCCCACTGCTGCTTTTTTTCTGAGTGAAAGTAAGGAATGCAGTTTCTGTGCTATGGCTAAGGTGAAAGCCATGAAGATTTGGTAAAGTAAATTATTATTATGTAAGGTGATCCAAGAGTTGTGTATACATTTTCTAATATTTTTAAATATAAGTAATACTACGGTGATGGATTTGATAACTTCACTGTTGTGCCACCTTTGAGCAAAGAAAGTTATATATCATGCGTTTCTGTAATATAAGTATATAGTTTTCTTATTGATCTATTTATACATATTGAGACGAGCTAAGCAATTGATTCTGTAGCTGTGTGTATGTAATACAGCAATAACCAATGACATCTATGTGGTATATTGAAGATTAACCAAAGGTTGGTGTGGTTTAATAATGAGGGTGAAGCCTGAGTGATTAAATAAAGCCAACCAAGGGTAAATCTTCAATATACCACAATGCAGAGTTAGTGTTATTACAAAATGACATTATTTAAGGAAAAAAGTACTTGCTTTTCTTAAATAAAGCCTTTGTGTAACAGCACCGTGCTGCCCTTCCATACTTTCTCTGATATCTTGTGGCTTTCCTGACATACCGCGCAAGAGTATGGGACTTAAGTTCCCACACTTACGCAGTACATCAGTGCTGTGTAAAGAAAGCAACAGAGAAAGTAAGATCTCGATTGCTTTTTTTTTTTTTTTTTTTTATTAAGAAATCAATGTTTGGAAGAGACGGGCGGTACAGAGAAAATAAAAGGATAATCGGGGACATTTCTTTAGTTTTGCATAATGTACCTGAATATTCTTTTATTTATCTCTGTGCCATCTCCTGGTTCACTTGAGGTCTTCAGTTTTGTAAGTTTATTTAAAAAAGAAGAAATAAATGTATCATTTTTAGGAGCTATACTTATGGAAAAAGGTCTGGGCAACCTGACCTTCTCCCATTGGTATATTCTCGGATTTACAACTAGCATGCTAGTTGGGTTGACCAATTAGTGTGTTCCTTTTTCAATATTAATGTGCAGTCATTGTATAATATGTAATAAATCTTTGCAGTGGTATGTAAGAGCCGATATGTTTGAAATAACCTCATGCTTATAACTGTAATTTTAACATAACTTTAAAACTGCATTATATGGTCTGCTTAAAAATTGTATTATCCAGCTATTTGGTCTGAAGATTCTTATCAAAAAAGCAATGCTGGATCAAAGTGTTTTCCATTTGTTTATATTTTTAAGTTGCTTCTAGATATATGGGCCATGAATCAATGGTTTACCTTTGATATTTGTGGAGTTTGGATGAATTAGTTTGCCATTTGCTTTTGTATTTATTTTCTGCACATTTTAGACTGCATTTAATGTTACTGCAGTGATCAGAACTGTGTTGCATCTGGCTCTGGTTCATGCTTTTATATTTCTTGGATCACTTCTCAGATGATTTTGCATTTTACAACCTCAAATAGACTACTGTTTTGATCATTCATCATTTCAGTTTTTTCTTATCCAAAGTGTAATATGCCACATTACATCATCATATCTGGGATTACAGTTATAAGATAGTTGACATTGTAATTAAGCTTTCTATATGAATCACCAAAAATACAATTTGTTAAGGTGATAGTCTGAAAAATAAAAACACTTCCTACTTTTTTTACAGTTAAGTTTGATAATTGCTTTTCTTTTTCTTTATCATTTTGGTGTGTATTTTTTATTTTTGCAATACAAGTACCCGAGATGTTGCACAAGCCAATACAATTTAAACTGAAATGGAAGGAGCATCAGAATAAAAATAGTGCCATTACAGTGGCACAACGCTCTTAGTGCAGTAGGTTGCGGGTTATATTCCCACATCAAGTATATCAATTATGGACTCTGTACTGAAGTGTTGCACTTCTGAATTTGCTATCCTTTGGATGAGATATTAAACCAAGATATTTTAGTCAGCAGTTGCTCAGGTGGATGTAAAAGATCAAATGGCATGTAAAGAGTAGCGGAATTTTAGTAAAAATTCAACATGTAATTCATAAACATAATACAACAAAACTAATCCGAAATTAAATAAAACACTTCAAAGAAAATGTCAAAATAACATTAAATCACATTCCCCCTCAGCCCTTTTGCCATAACCGTTTTCAAAATAACAGAATAAGCCCATAATTTATTGAACAACAATTCAACACTCCTGGCCAAACATATTATCTATAAAGTCCCCACCAAATATTTATCTATAAAATCCACATCTCATTTAGGGGCAAATCCATAATAACCCTATAAGACCATAGGCAGAGATAAAGACACAACTGAAGGCAAATTATACTAGGCATGAAACTCAGTCCAAAAAACAATTCTAGGACAATCAAGGAAAACATGAGATGTTTCTTCCACTTCACAAATATTGCAGAATATTTGTGCATAAATTGTATATTTCATGGTAATTTATTCAAGGTAATATCCACCAAAAAAAAAAAACGGAACATTCGGGAACTGCTTTAAATCTTTGGCACCTGTCAGCAGTACTATATTTATACATATCATTAAGCATAATCCAAGGTCAGTCATAATAATAATCAATCGTATTAGTTTCACACCACCATTTCATATACAATGTTTTTACTGATAATGACATTATCCAGAAAGAAAGTTTAGACTAATATTTCTTCTGAAGAAAATGTGTTACAACTTTGTTTATAAATGGTTTTGGGAAGCAAGGTTACATAATACTTTTCCCACACCCAATAATAACCTTATTATCCATAAAAAAAAAACTCTTCCAGAACCCATCACAAATGACAAGAAGCCAAAAAAAAAAATAGGATTAGGTAACCCCAAACCCTCATCACATTTACAATAAACATTACACTTCACAGGCTTCAACATAAAGCACCACAGAAACCAAAAGCATAAATCAAACATTTTTTCTTGACAGGGTGCTGCTTAGAACTAGGGACACACCTGCATGGGAAACCTCTTCAGCATGCTGCATTCTGTGGGCATTCCCACACAGACGTGGGGGTCATACTGTCGTCATTCCCAACATCAGGGATATGGCCTGTGATGAACCTGTGGCTGATGGTGGGAAGAGCTGAGTGCATGTGTGATGTGGAGGCCTCTTGCAGATGACTCACAGATATAGCTGTGACATTCTCCTTATGCTGGCTTGTGCAGGGACATCGGCAGTTTCTCGTTACTTCATAACTGTACTTTCTGTGGTCTGCCAGTGTTTGGCCAGACTACATCCATATTCCATACTACACAGACAACTCATGTACTGCTAAACCTGTATGCACACTTCCAAAGGTGTGTGCATTTGACAGTTACATTTTATGTACTCTGTCTAGGGTACTTCCGCCTGTGTACTGTGTGTATGTCTGGGCCCACATTCATGGCATGTCCATCTTTCAGATGGTAATAAATAATAAAGAGTGCTTGAGATGAAAGTAAAGCCAAACGAGCTATATCCAAATCGTTTATTCAAATTCACACAAAGCAGCTAATGTAAGCATAAACGCCTTTACACATTACACTTGCGTTTTCATCTCCATAGAAAGACTTCATCAGATAACCAGTATAAAATCAATTAAGCATTTATATTAAGGTTAATTAATAATGGGCCAATGAATTTATGTAAAAAACATTTAAAAGGACCAAAGACATTTAGAGTTAAAACAACTTTGTGATGTAATTAAAATTTCATTGAAACCACTTTCAAATGTTATTGCAACTTCTCTTAAAATAAAATGTTCATACATAAATTAGAAATAGATACTATATATACATATATAAATCATCAAAAAATAAAATTAGTTAAAAGTGTATTAAAATATCACTATTCCTTTTATGTAGCGTCATGCCTATAAAAATCAAGGGAATACTGCCATCTCCTGGCAAAAAAATTTTATTACATCCCATACCATTCATAGATTTGCAGATCTTAATTTTAACAGTGGCAATATAGAGACATAATCATTCAGCCCAGGGAAATTTCCTGCTTCATGGGTAACTTGCCACCACAGTTCCCTGAATTCTATCCTCTCTTCCCATGGGCCTCCTCTAATATCATTCACGAAGAAGGAAAATTCAGTTTTTTTTTACACAACTTTGTATACTTAAACAAAGCACTAGTTTCCTTGCCTACTGCCATATCATAAATGTGTTCGTAGATCCTTCTTTTTAACATTCTTTCAGTTTTCACGACATAGAAGGATCTACAAACTAGGCAAATAACTAAGTAAACTATCCCTTTTGTTTCACAATTATAGTAGTCAGAACTATTAATCCACCTCTTCAGACTTTCTAAATAAACCTTATCTGTATTCATAATGTACATACATTGGGAACAATGTCCACATTTTTATGTCCCAAACCTTCTTCTATTAGAATTAAGCTTATTGCTATTTTCCAAAATATTTTTTATACTCTGAGTTTTTATACACCACTTTGAAGGGAAGTTTGAAAATAATGTCCAGGTCTGAAAAAGATGCAAATCTATTCCACTCTTTCAAAAAAATCTTTTTAGTATCGTCATTCAAAGCATTATATTCTAAAATCCTTGCCTGTTGGCAAATACTATTTGTATTATTCTTATCCTTATGCATATCGCCATCATTATTTTGTTCTCTATCCCCCTGAATAGCTCTAAATCTACCACTTCTTCCTTTTTCAACCTCAGACCTAATGTTTTTAATAAATTCCTGGGGGTACCCTCTTTCCATGAACATATTTCCAACAAATTACACTCTAATAAAAAATCTGTATCAAGGCTAGTCATACAACACCCCCTTACAAACTGGCCCTTAACTATGTTTTTTTTTTTTTTTTACAGTGTAGGGGATGTGCACTTTGATAATGAAGAAAGGAATTACAAACGGTAGACTTTCTATAAATCTGAGTTTCAAACGTATTGTCTGCCTTATATACCTCTAAATCTAGGTACTGTAAATTTTCATTGGATATTTTATAGGTAAAATTTAAAAAATTAGTAGTTTCATTCATATATTTCATAAAGTCTTCAAACTTTTTTTTCCTGCTATCCAAAAAATGACTGTCGTCCAGGAACCTTCGATAAAGGCTCCAACAGGACCTAAATTTAGAGTTTAAAATATGCTTTTCTTCCCATTTTGCCAAGACCACGTTGGCATAAGTGGGGGCGCCACTTTCTTTCATCTTTCAAATGGTGACATATTCCATCCAATCAAGGAGTATGGATGACTGCTGGATTGGGTCTTGGTGGGATGCATTGTGGTTGGCCATGTAGTTGTCAGAACATGGCCCTGTCATCAGCAGTACAGACCATAGGCCACCAGGACATGACCCTCCAAGCCTACATGCTGACCACTTCCAGACAATATGACACAACAACCGAATGCATAGAGCCCTGCATATTGTATATGTGCAACAGCGTATCCTGCTAACTGGGCCCGCTCAAGTACTCTGTGCTCCATTGTTATTAAACCCATGCGTACATGTTGCTACATTTCTACATAGGATTGGGGGGGCACACCAGGCAAGTGTACACATTTGCTATGACTGTACTGGTAATTTCAGGTACTCTGTTGGCTTACATTTTGTTTTGTATTCTGTCCTACCATGCAGACTACAGGCATATCAGTGGGGTACAAGATCTTTGGTTTTATTGACCTACATTTCAGTTACAGACTTCCTACCCTTCAGATCTGACATCCAACTGCCTGGCCTGTTCTCTGTGTAGGTCTAGAAGGGGACTGTTCTCCATTGCCATCAATTGGAGGCCTTAGCACAGCCTTTCTTTGTGGTCACCTACACCTGTCCAGCTGGCTGTCACCGTTGGGTACGTGAGCTCACTGACATGCATGTGTCTTTCAAGTGCGGACACATTTGGCCCACCACATGTCCTGCAGTGACATTTGTCACCTTGTCTAGTACTGCCTGCTTTGTTGACACCAGTATTTGTTATAGATTTCATGATCCCCATATAGGTGTCCATCTGCTGCCATCCCATTCAGCCACCCAATTCCCTTGCATGCTCACATACATACCATAGATACAAGTATGAACACATACTACTCCATTCATAGTTTATACTAGTTTGCTGGGCTGCTGCCTGTGTAATTGGCTGATTCTGATAAATTTCACCTGCCAGCTATATTAATTCTCCTCGATTACCTTCCTACTGCTGTTTTCCCCTTCCTATGGCCCTACCACAAACCTTTGCATCAGATATTCCAGAATCTAACTATTCATTAAAAATACACATTAAAACCCTTTTGCTTATCTGATAAAGACTTCCAAACTCTATAATATATCCCATCAGGACCTGGGGATGTCTGACACTCCATAGATTGTAAGGTAATCTCCAAGTGTAGTACCTCGCAGTTAGTTCTGCGCAGCTTTGGGCATGCCGTCATTGATTGGCATACCAATATCCAGGAAGAGTAACAGGCATGCAAATTCACGTGTCACTTTGTGTAGACTGCTAAATGTTCAATGGCACAACAAACTCCATCCTACGATAAATTCTTACTTTTTCAGGGGGGCAAGCCCCCCTGCACCCCCTTCTGGGGGCACTACACCCCCACACACACCCCCTGTTTCCTTGCAAGCACATATCCTTAAAGCCCCTAAAATGTAATAGTATTATTTAGAGAAATGGTGTGAATTCTGCTCAATTAACTGACTGAATTGTGATTTACTGCAGGCATTTTTAGTTTTATGTCCGTAATAAAACATTTCCTTTTTGGTACTGAATGAAGTTTTATGTCCCTAATACAACATTACATTAATGTCATTTGGGTTGCTTTCGGCACAGATGCTGAATATTAATTAACTTCCAGTCCGCACATTGTTGAATAATCATACTGCTGCTGCCTCCACAGGGCTGGAGGCGTGTTTGGGGCGGGTTTTGCTACTGAACATCCTGCAAGGTACTACACTTGGAGATTACCGACTGTAATGCCATATTTAATTCACACAGTCATTTTTTTCTGTAACCGAACATTTTCTTATTGAGAAAATTGATCAACACATCATTGTGTCAGAGGTACCAGAACTGAAAAAAAAAATAGAAACATATTCTTCCACTACTGCAAGAAAGTCACTTTGTTTAGTGACTAAAACCCCTCCGTGTTTTTTTTTTTTTTTTTTTTTAACAAGAAGCATCTTTATTAAATTATCATTTATGGCGTAGGCAGTCATGTATTTATGTAATTGAAAACAAACCATACTGACATAGTCTTAGTTGCAAGTATTTTACATCACAGACCGTATTGACTTAATTTTAGTTGCAAACATTACACATCACTTATAATCTACCCAATCATCGTCAGTCAAACATTACATAGCTCATTCAAATCCTGCTCTTACAGTTCACATTTTTTCTTATCCAATTTGCTCCTATCTTTTCCTACAGAACAGATACCAATTCCAGTTATATTCATTACTTCTAGTACAGTTGGTTTAAACTTTGATTTCCATTTTAGTTAGTAGTAATAGCTTTTTGACAGTCCCCATAATTAGACTCAGCAAGGTTTACTATGTATAGACAATTCCAATTCTATATCATAGCTCAGAAAAATAATTTCTCTAGTTACACCAATTTGCTTACTCAGTATCTCTGACAGAGTAGCCTGCAGGAAATATTTAAAATCTACCGACTCATTACACTCCCAGAAAATATGTTCCTAATTAACTTTCTTCCCTATCACACCTCCAACATTTTCTATCTACCTGAGAAAAACATCTGTAGTCTACACTGACTATAAAAATATCTATGTAAATATTTCCAAGCAAAAATCCTAAATCTTCTAAACCGTGTTGCATATTTGAGAGACAAACATTTAGACCCCCATGGTTACTTTGAGAAGTGCGTATCCAAGTTGTATTCCCAGTCGTTTCTACCCTCTTCTGATGGGTCTATATTATTATATCGAATGGGAAGAATGCCGAACGCTCATATGAGCGAAAACGCACAAGAGCAAACTTGCTATTGTGGGGGGCTGTGCCCCCTTCACCCCCCCCCACGAAATATATATTCCAATTCTGAGGTCTCACTACAGTGAGGATAGGGCAAATATTCCAATCCTCACTGTACCATGACCCCAACAAAACAAGTTCGTTCTCGTGCGTTTGACATTCTTCCCATTCGATATAAAAATGTAGACCATCCCCCTGACTGATTTTTTATAGTTACCATGCAGTATTTTGTATGGTCTACAAATTGTTCCTTTTTTAACAGCAGCTTCTGCTCTACATTCTGCTAAAAACTCTACCAGTGCTGGTCTTCCATTTAGGACCCCCTATTTCTTTCTCTTTGCCTATACTATGTGTTTTTTAAGTAAATCAGTGAAAAAAAAATCATTCTTTTTAAGATTACTTAGCAAAGGAGCTTCTCATATTTAGAACCTTTTACTACACACTTCTAATTATGCATTCACATTTTTGCATTTTCTGTTTTGTCATATCCTCCCATAATGTTTGTTAAATAGAACATTCAGTGCAACTACCACTCACTATCGCATTATTTAATTGTTGTTGTATATATGCATTCTGTTTGCAATTTTAACAAGCCTGTATCAAGTGCAATATAATCTTGGCTTTATTTTTTATTTAATTTTAAACACCGCCATTCAGTCCGGGAACTATTAAAGGGAACCAATGACAAATGATGTACCCACTACTGACTCACTTTATCATTCCAGTTCTGTGACTGGGAAACCCACGTAATTAATCTTCTGATACCCTTACCATCTAGAATCACATTATTATCAACTCCAACAGAAAACTATAAAGTTTTATGGTTTCAAAGAGGAACATGCAACAATTCTACTGAAAATAAAATAAAAATGCTCGTAATAACCTTGTCTAAGCTTTCATTTTAACCTCTTCCCAATAGACCCTTTCTTCATTAGAACTACTCTCACCTTTTACTCTTTCGCAACCCTACTCTTCACCACCCCCTTCATCTTCTACAGAACAAATGGTCTCCATGTCTTCAACAGGTACATCTTGAAGAACACTGTCATTGTCACAGTTTCATCTACAAGTTGACCATCATGCAATTCTGCTTCTTTAATATGCTTAACTTCAGGGCAGTAAAAACATAAATAACCAAATATATTTACAATGTTTGCACACCTTATCACAAAAAGCCTAATTATCTCCAATATCTCCAGAATAGAATACTTTCTGCTATCATAATCATGAATTAAGTGTGAATAAGACCTACTGAAAAAAAAACAAGACTTAGGTTGGCCAGAGTGCATTACATATGCCCTCTTTCCTGCAATAACTACCGCAGAAATGTGCTGTAAAACACCATTAACACACACTGCAAAGGAACCTAAATTTTCCAAGCACCATTCCAAATACGTTTTAAATCATACAGTCAGGAGCAGCCTTAGGTCAACTGGTGCCCTAGGCAAAAGGGCTCCATGGCACCCCCTCCGACACCACCCAGTGCCCCATCCTGGTCTACTTGCACCAAATAAATACTGGAAAAGTGCCCCTACTACAGCAGCGCCCTAGGTGGCCGCCTAGTTGGCCTATGCCTAAGGCCGGCTATGCATACAGTTTAGAAATATCATACACAGAAGCATTCCTTAATTAAAAGTACTGTCCATCTAAGCCTTTTGAAACTGTACATGTAACTTACTTTAAAAGTCATTTTATGGAACTGAACATTATAAAGCTCCCAAAGAGCACAACTTCTTAAGTGAACACTTATGTAAAAAATGTCAGCTACTGACAGAATCAAAAGTTGAGCTGTAGAAAAGAAATTCAAAAGAAATCAGCTGAATCTTGCATTCGTAAATTTTGGGGAAATTAAGAAAAAGCATAGTGCGTAGTTTCTAATGTTAATGTATAGGCATAGAGTCTTCGCATCCTTGCATCTAGCAGATAATGAATACTAGTCTGAGCACATCAGTAGTAAATGCAGTTGTTAAAGAATAAAGTATCACAAAATAAAATAGCCGAAATTGTGTGCTAATCATGCCTACCCTTTTTTAGAGCAAGTCAAACTAGAAAGCAAACAAGTATTGTGCAGAGAAAAAAGGATGGTACTTGCGTATTCACAACCAGACTGTAAATCAATGGATAATACGCAAGCACCGATGTCCTTACTGTCGAAAAAGTTTGTAACAGTAATGTGGAAAATCTGTCCCTATTTTGTGGGTCATTTTTCACCAACGTGAATTATTATTTCTAAACAGCAGAGCACAAAGGGAGTCCTTGTGTGTGTGTAACAAATCCAAATTGGTTTAATAACATGGCATTTGTATGCTGACATACACCACAGACAGCAGCAGGAAATAAACTGCATGAAATGCATGCTGGTGCTGGAGGCAGGGTGAAGCATGTAACAAAGAAAATGCCGACTGTGAATAACCGTATGCTTTTTTGGATCAAACATGCAGAATGAGCAAGCTGATCCATGGGGCAATCCACATCCGCACCCAACAGAGAAAAGCTCAATGACCGCTGTAACACAAATCAGTGCTTTTTCGAACATGCCCCTTTTCCCAACTTTGTCTTTGAAAAACTAACCAGAAATCATCTGTCAACAGCAGGCAACCACCATCATTTCACTTCATTACCAATGCAATGCTTGATTTTTTTCCATATGGATTACAAACTTGCTTATAAATACAAAGTTTAGCACAGCCACTTTCTCTGTGTCTGTATTATCCTTCTCTTAATAATGCAACTGTACTACAGCAGCCATGAAAAGGCAAGCATGCATCTATGCTGCACGGCAAACAGGTACAAGATTTCTTAATTTGCTCCTGAAAGGAATGTAAATGTTTGGGCCAGCAGTAATGACTTTCAAAAGCACCTTGAAGTGCTTCGACAGTAAAGACATCAGCACTTCCGTATTATCCATTGATTTACAATCTGGTTGCGAAAATACGCAAGTACCAAAAGGATTAAGCAGAGCCATTACTGTTCTGTGCCTCGTGGCTGGGGATCGTTCATGGAAGTAGCACTGCACATTTACCTTTTATACACAATGGTAGGGCTATTGGGTAACAATTGGGGACTACTGCCACATTGCTATAAGCAGGACTCACTCCACCCTCTATTTAAATTTAATCAGTATGATTTATGTCTCCAAACAAAAATAGTAAATAAAATGGGCATATTTAGAAATTGTGTGTTACTCTCACACTCCCATTTTGCAGCAAACCAAACTAGAAAACATACAGAGATTTAAAATAAAAAAAATGGTTCTACCTCTCGGTGCAGACGTCAGTAAATGATAACGCAGACCAGTCTGTGCCTCGTGGTTGGGGATCGCTTGGGTCATGGGAAGTAGCACAGCAAATGTAGTTGTTTTATTACACTTGTAGGGCTAGCGAGTGAAGATTGAGGACAGTGAGCACATAAAGCAGTAGAAACATGTGCCTTTATGTCGGCAAATTTTGACCCAGAGAACTATGAGATGCTGCTGCTGCCACCAGTGATACGAACAATCGCAAACTTCACTCTCTTGTCACTCACTCACTCACACACACACACACACACACACACACCATTCCCTCAGACATACAGACAGCTGCATATTCAATAAGTATTAGGTAATGTGCATTTGGTGCCAGACCAAAAACAGATGAAAAGAACAGCAAACCAACAGTACTATCTTCCGCATAAAAAAGGGGCATCATTTTATATGCAGGAGACAATAATGGTATAAACTTACCAAGCACTATTAACCAATTTCTGTATCCAGGAACTTTGCCTGCAGCTTCACAAAAGGCATTTCTTGTTGCACTTAAGTTTTTAATCCGGAAGGAAACAGTGGACGTAAAAAGAGTTCCACAACAAGTTCTGCAGCACGTTATAGTTACTGATAATGGGCTTCTCTAGAAAATGTCTATGTCACAGTGTGGGAGGATCTGCAGAGAGGGAAAGTACAGTTTTGTACCTACCGCAAATGTAGATGTCAGAGTGTATACACTGCTGCAGTCATTACACTTGGGTTATCCTGCCGTCAGGCAGTTCCCCAGTCGGCGTGAGTTCCAAAGTCTTGGTCTAGTGTCGGTTGCCGTCGCCTCCTCCCTGACGTCAGTGCGACAAGGGTATACAAGATGCAGCCGACGCCATTTTCTTCAGTTTTTCTTGCCCCAGATGTCAGGTGCCTCTAAATAGGTAGGCAATTCCAATTGCTAATAAAACATACATAAGAAAAGCAAACAACTTACAGCTACCAGCAAATACTCCCTATAGGTAGTAAAAGGTAGAAGACATAGGTATGTACCAGCCAGTAAGAGGGGAAAGGAGGGAGGGTAACCTGGACTGCAGCAGTGTATACACTCGAACATCTACATTTATGGTAGGTACAAAACTGTACTATGTTCATCGTGTTACACTGCTGCAGTCATTACACTTGGGTAGAATCCCAAAGCTGAGGTAGGGTGGCTGGTTCTATAAGGCATTAGGAGTGGCTATAAGACCCTGCAGCACTGCAGTGGCGAAGCCAGCTCTGGATTTAGAGTATAGAGGCAGATGGTAATGCTTGGTGAAGGTATGTACAGAACTCCAAATTGCTGCTTCCAAAATATCCTTGGTAGGTACTCCTCTGAGGTAGGCAGTTGAAGTGGCTGTTGTCCTGGTGGAGTGAGATCTAATGCTGCTAGGTACAGGTTTTCCATGGTATGTGCAGCAGAAAAGTATACAATGTCCTATCCATTTTGAAACAGTCTGTTTTGAAATGGCTTTTCCCTGTGCTCCTGCAGCATATGCTACCAATAATTGCTCAGATTTTCTGAAAGCTTTGGTTTTGTCCAAGTAGAAGCGTAACTGCCTGAGAATGTCCAAAGAATGCAGTAGTCTCTCCCCTTTATTCTGTGGTTTTGGATAAAAAGTTGGCAGGTGAATAGTTTGGTTTAGAGCCACACTGGATACCACCTTTGGCATAAACATAGGGTTAGTTCATAAAGACACCCTGTCCTGGTGGAAAATGAGGGAAGGTTCCACTGCCATTAGTGCCTGTAATTCTGAAACTCTTCATGCTGATGTTATTGCCAGGAGCAGAGCAGTTTTCCAGGATATATATTTTAATTCTGCTGTGTTAGCTGGCTCAAAAGGAGGTAAAGTTAATTTTTCCAAAACAAAAGTTGAGGTCCCAAGTTGGAATAGGTGCTCTACGGGGCAGTCTTAAGTTTTTAGCCTCTCTGAGGTACTGTTTTAACAGAGGATTAGAGAAAATTGGTGGATCCGTGTTGTAATGAGCAGAGACGGCAGAGGCGTGGATCTTGATGAATGAGAAGGAGAGGCCTTTGTCCAGCATCTCAGTTAAGTATTGTAGTATCTGAGGAATGTTTGGGACAAGAGGGTCAAGGCCGTGAGCTTGGTTCCAGGCACAGAATCTCTTCCATTTATCCGAATAGGCTTTCCTGGTACTAGGTCTTCTGGCCTCCAGAATGACATCCATAACAGCTTTGGAGAGAGGCATTGCTTGCTTGACTAATGAATTTTCCATGCAGCTAGGTTTAAGGTCTTTAGCTGGCTGTGTAGTATTCGATTGTTGTGTTGAGTCAGCAGATGTGGGATTTGAAGCAAAATCCAGGGTGGTTCTTGTGCTAAGCTCCTTAAGATTGGGTACCAGTGCTGGCGTGGCAAGTCTGGTGCAATCAGGATCATCTTTGGCTCTTCTTGCCTGGCTTTTATGAGGACCTTTGGCAGGAGAGGTAGTGGTGGGAAAGCATATACCTGTAGGTTTCTCCCAGCTGAATGAGACGGCATCCACTTTCCATGCTTGTGGATGGTAACTCCTTGTGCAGAATTTTTGTAGTTGGCAGTTCATTGGGGATGCAAACAGATCTATGTCCGGGCTCCACCATTTCTGTGTCATCATTCTGAATATTTGTGGATTCAATTCCCATTCGTGGGGATCCATGATGCTTCTTGCTTGTTGTCTGCCAATGTGTTTTTCTCTCCTGGCAGGAATTGTGCTTGCAGATGAACTTGAAGGTTTACAGCTGTGTTCCACAAGGTCATGGCTTGTCTGCACAGTGGGTAGGAGTGAGTGCCCCCTTGCTTGTTTATGTACCACATAACTGTGGTGCTGTCTGTCTTTAGTAGTAGTTGTCCTGGATGCAGCAGGTCCTTGAAAGCTATAAGTGCATTTTGTACAGCTAGCATCTCTTTTTGATTGATGTGAAGATGCCTTTGTTCTGCGGGCCACGTGCCCTGAATACATTTGCCTGCCATGTGTGCTCCCCAGGCGTAATCCGATGCATCTGTTGTCATTGTTTGCCTGGCTGTGGATTGTGTAAAAGGCTGTCCCTTGTTGAGGTGAAAAGCTTGAGCCCACCATAGAAACTCCTGTTGAAGGCAAGGAATTAGTGGTATAACTGTTTCCAAACTTTGACAGTGTTGAGACCATACATTCTTTAGGTACCATTGTAGTTTTCTCATATGCAGTCTGGCATATAGAATTAGTAGTATGCAGGATGCCATGTAACCCAAGGCCTACAGAATTTTTCTTGCAGGGAGTTGGGTCTTTGTTGCCATCAATTGAAAGTATTGAGTCAGTTTCCTTGCTTGTCTGGCGTGAGATAAGCCATCTGGGCCGGTGTGTTCAAGCTGCCACCCAGGAATATAATCTCTTGAGGACACTAGTTTTGATTTCTTTTGTTTACTGTGTACCCCAGGCAACTTAATAACTTTTTTACAAACGCCAGATGCTTTAGAAGAATGCCCTTGCTCTCTGCTTGAATCAGGCAGTCGTCCAGGTACGAATAATTTGAATTCCTTTGTCTGCAAAATGCAATTACTAGTGCCAGGCACTTTGTGAAGACCCTGGGCACAGTAGATAAGCCAAAGGGCAGTGCAGAGAATTTGTAGTGCATTGAACCAGCTATGAATCTGAGGTATCTTCTGCAGTTTTGTCTGATAGGGACATGCATGTATGCCTCCTTGAGGTCCAAGGTCACGAGCCAAGCTTTCTTGCCCAGCATGGGAAGAAGCTGCTGTAGTGTCAACATTTTGAATTTCGTAACATCCAGGTAAGTGTTTAGAGACAAAAGATCCAGAATGGGCCTCCAGGCTTTGTCCTTTCTGGGTACCAGAAAGAGAGTCTTGAGTAAAATCCTTGTCCTTGCTCCTGTGTTGGTACCTTTTGAATAGCTCTCATATCCATGAGTGCTGTAATTTGTTTTTGAGCCTCTGCCCATTGATTTGGTGGCAGATTTGGCATTCCTTTTAACCTTGGCAGAGTGTGAAAGTGGAACCTGTAACCTTGAAATACAATGCTGAGAACCCATTTGTCTGTGGTGATCACTTGCCAATTGTGGTAGAAGAGTGCCAGTTTTCCTCGCAAGAGGGCTGCCAGGAGAGATTTGTTTGGCAGTTGTAGTGGGAAGTCATTGGAGCTGCTTTTTATATGGTTGGGGCCTGTCTTCCCCTTATTTCTGGCCTGATGCAACCCATTGTCGAGGCCTGTAAGGACCTTGTGTTTGACGTATACCTCTTGGACATCTGTATCTTCCCCTTTGAGGTCTGTCTGTAATTGGAAAGGACCAATTCTTAGCTGGCCAGTTTCTGCTAAATCTAGGAGGCTGAACCTGTAAGAAATCCTTCACCGTTTGCATAGATTTTGCCTTATCCTCCATTTTATTAACCTTGGCAGAGTGTGAAAGTGGAACCTGTAACCTTGAAATACAATGCTGAGAACCCATTTGTCTGTGGTGATCACTTGCCAATTGTGGTAGAAGAGTGCCAGTTTTCCTCGCAAGAGGGCTGCCAAGAGAGATTTGTTTGGCAGCTGTAGTGGGAAGTCATTGGAGCTGCTTTTTATATGGTTGGGGCCTGTCTTCCCCTTATTTCTGGCCTGATGCAACCCATTGTCGAGGCCTGTAAGGACCTTGTGTTTGACGTCTACCTCTTGGACGTCTGTATCTTCCCCTTTGAGGTCTGTCTGTAATTGGAAAGGACCAATTCTTAGCTGGCCAGTTTCTGCTAAATCTAGGAGGCTGAACCTGTAAGAAATCCTTCACCGTTTGCATAGATTTTGCCTTATCCTCCATTTTATTTAATACCTCTTCTGCCTTAACTCCAAATAACACATCCTGCTGCAAAGGTGCATCCAATAATTTTGCTTTAACATGATCTGGTAACGTATGTTCTTTTAACCAAGCATGTCTTCTAATGACAGAGCCTGTAACTGTTGCTCTGCAGGAGGCCTCTAGAGAATCAAAACCACATTGCAAAGTATGCTTTCCCACTTGTTCAGCTGCATGGAATAAATCCTGCATTTCTTTAAAATTAGGAGGATCTGATTCTGGAAGCATTTTTTGTTTTAACTGTGACAGTAAAAATTGCTGATATTTTAGCATGTGAAACTGGCAATTTAAGGCTCTCATTGCTAAAGTTGCAGACGTATATACTTTCGTTCCCCATCTGTCTAATGCTCTGGAATCTCTGTCAGAGCGAACTGGATTCTTGGCTGATGAGGCCTTAACCCTTTTGGGTCCCTGTGAAATAGTTTCAGGGTCAGCTAGAGGGCTTTTATACAGAAATTTGTGTGAGTCAGGGACTCTGTAGTATCTGTCAGGTTTAACAGGGGCTGGAGGTAAGGAATCAGGATTTAAGCTGGATTCAGTATACACATCATCCACAATATCTAACACTGGCAGAATAGCAAGGGGTCTGTGTTGAGGTAATAAAAGGAAGTCTCTGAGCCTTTTCTTGGATTCTGAGTAATCCTGGCCTTCCCAGTGGAAATGCTCCCTCATGGTATGTAGGGTTTCCCCAAAGGAGTAGTCCTCAGGCGGTGAGGCTGATGGAATTGATTCCTCAGCATCAGAATCCTCATAAGGGGGTAAAGATTATCCTAGGTCTAATCAGAAGAGATGGACACCTGATCGGATGACTCACAGTCTGCATCTTGTCTAGGCCTTTTATCAGGAGGGGGATGGGACCCCCTTATCAGAGTGATTATGTCTTCGGCCATTTTGAGCATTTGTTTCTTAGGCATGGAGGCCTGTCCTGGAGAATGCTGTATTTGTTTTTTTGATTTTAAAGGAGACTTAGACTTAGCTGAGGGTTTAATGCTTAACCGAGTAGATCTGAAGACACCCTCTGAAGCTGTGGATTGCTCAGCTACTCCGGATCCCTCTGAATGGTTAGTTTTGGTAAGCTGAATAACTTGTGCATCCGAAGGCCCAGCCATCTCCACGTGGGAGTACGAGGCGGCCTGTGAAGGCGCCTCGCTGAAAACCGGAGAACCAGCGGCTGGCCTAGAAGAGGCTTCGTCGCCAGTTTTGGGCCTCAGATGCCTATCTTTGTCTTTGCGCTTTTTGTGTATTCCGGTCGGACGTTCCGACGGCATGGTATAATTGAATTTTCTACCAAAATAATGTCGGGCAAAAATCAAACTGAAATTTAATAGTGCGCTTGTTAAACCTAGCACAAAACCGACAACCAGTGACTTCGTAGTCTGGGCCTAGGCATGGGATACAATAGGAATGGAAATCCTTATGAGGCATTTGCTTCCCACAAGAAATACAGTTATTAACTTTTACTGACATCGGTCTGAGGCAAGAAAAAGTTTCCCCAACGGGGTACTTAGCTTTGTAGAAGACTTCGGATCTGGATTCGGAATGAAAACCTCAGGAGATGGCCGACCGGCATTTGCGAACTGCTTTTGCTTCAGAAACCGCGCGGCAAGAAAGACTGAAGAAAATGGCGTCGGCTGCATCTTATATACCCCTGTCGCACCGACGTCAGGGAGGAGGCGACAGCAACCAATGCCGGACCAAGACTTTGGAACTCAGGCCGACTGGGGAACCGCCTGATGACAGGATAACCCAAGTGTAATGACTGCAGCAGTGTAACACGATGAACATCTACTGATTTGACTGTGTCGAAGGTACGTCAGGAAGGTGAAGACAATTTGAAACTGAAAGGATGCGATGCTAAAGAATGAGGGATGGGCTTTTCTGCCCTATGCTACAGAAAGGCAGAAATGTAGAAGTAAGAAATGTGTTTGTGCATTCTCATTACTATAGATGGCTGGGGTGAGTTTACAGGGATAGAAGACGACTCGCAGCTGAGGTAAATTGTGTTTAAGCCCGGAGTTTTCCTTTAAGTATCTACTGAAGCTTAAAAGTTTGGCAAGGTAAAATTAAAGTTACATAAAAAATATAAAAAATATTAAAAACATCAAAAACAGCCCCTGTGAGGTTGAAGTTAGTGAAATATAGGGTGCAATACCACCGCAGAGCACGAAATAGTGAGCGATGAACTGTTTAAATCAATTTTAAACATTTTAAATTTTAAATATATTCCATTGTAATATACCTGTTAAAGTTAAGATATGTTTTGATATTTTAGCTGGAAGCGCAGCTCAGTATATTATATACTGATGCACACAGTGAAGGTTAGCACACTAAATTTTCATGTGTTTGATTTATTTCATGAATTTTAAATTTATTATGGTTTTAAATAATCAATGTTAAATGTTGTATTTTGCATATGCTATAGGATGACATTTGGTAACACTCCGTTATTTTACATTGTTGTTTATGTAGTATATCTGATTGGTGTCAAGATATAGGTCTTGCATTCATCTAGGTTTCATGAATGAATGCTGATGGGCGGGGATCCATGATGGGGTTAATGAATTATTCAATATTTTCCCTTTGATTGGAAGGTAAACATCATGTGATCTTCAGAATACAGTTTTAAGCTTTGTATTTTTTACTACACAAACTGTCTGAAGAAGTTTGAACTCTGTGTCAAACGAAAAGCGTTCAATAAATTTGTAGCAGCTTCACATTATTTATTTGCAGCTTCATTCTGACACCTCGGAGGCTTTTTCTTTTATTTTGCAGTAGTTTTCAGAGTTTTGTCTTTGAATCAGATTTTTGAAAAAGGCTTTCACATGATCAAATTCATGTGATCAACTGTTTAAAAAGTCGAACATGCACAAAACAGTAGAAACAGCCCCCATCCCCCAATTATATACAGAAGCAACTCCAAGACTGCACTACAACGGGCAAAACAGGGCACATTCCCAATTCCCAGCTGTACTGCAATCTCCTTGCAATTTGTTCAACTTTTTAAAAAGTCGATCACATGGTCACGGATCATGTGAAATTCTGCTTTTTAAGAAGTCAATCATATAAAACCGACCAAAATATATATGTACATGCACATACACATATAAATACACACACACACACACACACACACACACACACACACATATATATATATATATATATATATATATATATATATATTACACACACACACACACACACACACACACACACACACATAGAGAGACAGAGAGATATGGATAGTGTGGGGAAGCCATGAAAAAAATGGAGGATGTCCAAAAGCAACAGGAGAAAGTGACATGGAATACTCTGTCCTTTGTCTAGGGCTCTGTTTCAACTAATAGCACCCCTTGACTGCAGGGGGTGGGCCACCACTGATGGGGCAGTAACAGTGCAGGACTTTGGAGTACAATCTGAACAAAAGAAAAAATGGCTATAACCCTGATATGTAGGTTTCTCTCTTTTCTAAGGTCAGTGTAGCCATATCATTTCTTTTTCCAATTTAATTTAGTCATTAAAAATCTGATTTAAGATGACTTTAAAACACTCATTCCAGGATATCTAATTTTAGACAAGATAAAGAAATGTATTCCCAATTACCTCCTTCATTTCTCATACATTTTCAACAACTCTCAATTTACATGTGGGAACATTTTATGAGCCACAGTGGGATATAAAAACACCTGTGCAGACATTCTCAGGCAATATTGTAAATATCCTAAACCTCACTACATACTTGAACGTAGCACTTTACAACCGTCCCAAGTTAATTCCTTACCTATGCTTTCCCAGTCTATTTTTACTCCTTCACGGACTGTTAATCATAGCTCTTCTGCAACACCCAAAGACTCTACATATTAGTTTCATGTTTCCTGCCACCTCTGTTCCAGACTCTATCACAAAATATGTTAATTCTGAAAAATACTTTTCTCTTTGTCTATTAGTGTTATTTTTGCTTTAACTCTGTTAATGCTTGGTAAGTTAGGAAATCCTGGTGTACATTTAATTGCTCTTTTCTGTCATCCCACTTTGTCATTCTGATTGCCCAGTTCATTTGCTCCTGATACTTTGGTTCTTTACCTTGCTTTTTTCCAAATCAAATCTTTCCTGCTTCTCCCTCTTCCATTCCAGCGGCTTCTATCTTTACTGGTATTTCTTTTTACCACTGTTTTACCTTTTCCATTTTTTCTTCCATCTTTTTTAAACCAGGTCCCTAATGTCAATTTATAACTCTTAATGGCGAGCCCTGTGTTAGCGTCATTGTGTCAGATATATTCACCTTAACTCTGTGACCTTACAGCAGGGCTGTGGCCGAGATACACTTAGACCTCAGTGATGTAATAGCAACACCACTGGCTCCTATTTAATGCAGGTTTGCTTTCCATCACATACAAATTATTTTCTTTATCTCCTCAGTACTTGCCACAGCTTCCTCACAGCTTCCACAAAGAATGATTGCCCTACATATAATATTAAATGCACTGTAAACAACTTTATAGCTTCAACTTTATCTAAATTCATTGTCATTACCATTCAAGCCCTTAAATGGCTTACAATTATGTACGGAATGCCCCATGTTTATCAGGAAAGGCGGTCTACAGAAGTCTTTCGGTTTCAGTAGGTCCTGACACCAGTCAGCTTCTTCCCTACTGGTAGCGTCGGTTACAAAAGCCAATAAGGTACAGAGTCTTGCTAAAAATCTTTAACTTTTCTGGTCACACTAGTTATTACGCAACCCACTAATCAGGCTGTTCTAAAAACTATGCTCAGTGTTCAATGATGTTATAGCAAACTGAAAGCCAATATTATTGTCTATTCAACAGCTTGCAACTACTCAAGTCAGAACTATAAACTTTCTCTTTAAATCAAGCATCTATCAATCTTTTAAATATGGCCAAACTTTCAAGTTACCCTATACATACTGTATGAAAAAAAAGTGAAGTCTTTACAAGTGGTACGTGAACCAAATTAGAATAGTTTATTGCTCCTTGAAAATGATGCACCCCCAATATAGTAGCCAAAGCCTCAACTTTTTAAAATGTTAAATATCAAAATCTGGTCCCCTCTTAATAATCTACAGTCAGCTAAAAAGGGTCTAGTATCCTTATTTGCATCCTATGACATGTATAAAAAAAAGAGGTGAAGTAGTCAGTAAAGTGGTCTTACACCTGACCTGTAAAGCAGTATCAACGTAATAATAGCACTCTTAGTTCAGATACACATTAAAATGTCTTCATCGCTCCATACTCTTTATTAAGCACACCACTTAAATGGCTTTCAAAACCTGATTTGCCATCATCCAAGATGCTCAAGTTTCTAACATGATTATCTGCTTGAAGTATAGGATCATCTAACGCATGTGCATATCTTTTACACCCCCCCCCCCCAAATGCTCAACAAGTGCAGGTATGGATTTATAACACAGGACGCTTTCATTCTTATCCATCTAATAGGACTTTTAGGCCCTCTGGTCTCTTGTTGGATCTGACCTGGCAAAACTAGTGCTCCAGCCTCGAGCCATGAAGATTTTTTTCCTGTCGTGCCCTAGTAAGTAAGGTTACCTCAGATCGAATCTAGCACTAAATAGAAAGGGAAACCGTGGCAAAAATGACAGGAAGAGTAAATATCCATCAGGTCTGACAAATGACAACTTAAAAGGGGGACGCGGGTGAGTTATCATATCAGGCAATCCTATGGTTGTTACGTGATCAAGCAATTCCAAGGCCAAAGTCTCTGACACAAATGTGTGCGTGTATATCTTTAAGAAGCTATCCAAGGGCATGCACTACTGTATAAATATTGAGCATGTGCAAGCCTGACTGCCATTGTTTAGTAAGCTGTTAACATACAAGCATGTACATATGTAAGATCTTGTCTGTTAATCAGTTTGTTTATATTTTATGATGCTGCTATCCATCCTGATGTGCTTCTATGTAATAGAGCCATCTAAATGAACTACCCCACTTATTCATGATCTGCAGTTAGAGGGATGAGCGACATGGTGTCAGAAGAGGCATAGCAAAAACAACTTGTTGCCAGAAAGAGCTCCAGTTTCTCCAATTTGAATCCAAAATGCATCTAGTTAGTGTTGGTGGAATATACAGGAGTGGATCACCCCTACCGAATGTAAAATTCGCAAAAAAAAGGTCAAAAACTAATTTCAGATGTTAAAACTTGCTCAAATTATTTCTTACTCACAAAATGTGAAACAAAGCATACCGAACACGATATTTAAATAAATCAAAATGTCAGATATTGATAGAAATATTCAAATTACTACAGAAAATGCTTGTAATAAACTCCAAATTGCATAAAACGGATAAAAGAAAAGAAAACTACTGCATTTTCATAAAGCACATATTTTCTCCAGAAATGCAAATTCAGGCTACGAAGTCACTTAAGTTGGTCATTTATTTACCAGCTCAGGCTTACAACTGGACCCTTCTAAACTAACAGCCATTCTTGAGACACCAGCTCCAGACAAAGTTCAAGCCCTGCAATGTTTTCTTGGTATGGTTAACTACCTAGGCAAGTTCATTCCAGACTTGAGTCAAATATCAGCACCACTCAGAGAGCCGACACGTAATTGGAACACCACCAAAAAGAGCATCTGATGTCTTGAAACAGAGAATTGTCAGTCCACCTACTCTCAGATATTATGATGTCCACAAGCCAGTTACTCTTTCATGTGATGCTACAAAATTTGGTCTTGGGGCAGGGCAGTCATTCTATTAGAGGGTCAACCTGTTGCTTATGCGTCCAAAACCCTTACTCAAACTGAAATGCAGTATGCTCAGATAGAGAAAGAGCTTTTGGCAATTGTGTTTGCATGTTCAAAGTTCCATGATTATGTTTATGGTAGACCTATCCAGATCAAAACAGACCACCAACCTCTAGTCACTATTTTGAGAAAGCCTATGCATACAGCTCCAGCCAGACTGCAACACATGATGCTGAGATTGCAAAAGTAACATTTCAATCTTGTCTACAAGAAAGGCAAACTTCTTTACCTTGCCAATACATTATCCAGATCAGCCAGTACTAACACTGAACAGCACAAGAATGAGAAACTTGATTTTGAGGTCATGGAAGTGAAAACATTTTCTTCCATGGGTCTTGATGAGCTTAGAAATCATACAGCCTCAGATCCAGTTTTATAAAAGCTCAACCACTTTCTCAAGCAAGGATGGTCGTCAAAGCAATCTAGCTTACCTCAAGCAGTGCAACCTTATTTTCCATACAGAGAGGAGATTTTGTAAAACAATGGTATCGTCATGAAAGGTCCTAAAGTTATTGTTCCAATGTCCATGTAATAAGAGTACATCACAGTCTTACACTGTGGTCACATAAGAGCAGACTCTATCAAAAGAGGGGCAAGAGGACTAGTATTTTGGCCTTCTATGTCACATGAAATTGAGGGACTTTCGTCTTGTTCGGTATGTAATAGTACCAAATCGCATCAACAGAAAGAACCACTTCAGTTAAACCAGATTCCTGAACTACCTTGGTCGACAGCAGCCACCGACATTTTCAAGTCGCATGGTCAACATTATTTGGTGTTAGTAGGCTCTTATTCTAATTGGTTTGACACTGGCCTACTTCCTAATCTAACGTCCAATACTGCCATTACTAAGATGAAGTCTCATTTTGCAGTCCATGGCAGCCTGCACAAAGTTATTTCTGACAATGACAAACAGTTTACAAGCCAACAATTCAAAAGATTTGCCGAAGAGTGGGACTTTACTCATGTCACGAGTAGCCCAGAGTATCCGCAATCAAATGGTTTGGTAGAACGTTCAGTTCAAAGTGCAAAACAGTTACTAGAGAAGTCAAAACGAGACAATAGTGATGTTTTCCTGAATCTTTTAAATCTTAGAAATATTCCTCATGATAAACATCTTGGTTCACTTGCTCAGAGACTTTTGTCGAGACAAACCAGAACCACATTAGCAATCAGTTGTCAATTGTTGGTTTGTGTCCAAAACAAAAGGTCAGTGAAAACTAATCTGTTGAAGCATTTAACCAGAAGTCCTATTACGATAAGACCAGCAAACTGCTCAATCCATTATGAGAGGGAGCAGTAGTAAGGATGCAAACGCCCAAAGGTTATGATTGGATTGGAGTCATTAAGAATATTTGCCTAGAGCAGAGATCATACATTGTATAATCACAAGTAGTAGAATTTAGGCGGAATCGGAAACATTTGATACTGGTGTCCGAGCCTATACCACAGCACAAAGTCTTTCTCACAGGCTACCTCAGACTGAGTTGTCCAGTGTTCCAGTTCCAGAAGTTGTTCCAGACAGTATTCCCATTCCAGTGATGAATCTTGTTCAGTGAAGACTGTCCCTGTTGCTAAACCCAGTCCTGATTGTTATACATCTCTAGACCATGTTATAGATGCACAGCAACTTGGACATGAATATTGTGCTTGCTTCTAATGTCTATATTAATGCATCTCTAACGGCAATGTCATTGGGCAATCTTTTTAAGAGGGAGGATGAAGATCAATGTGTGTGTGTACATCTTTAAGAAGCTATCCAAGGGCTTGCACAAGTGTATAAACACTGAGCACACATTGACGCTGAGTATGTTGGATCATGTCCTTTGAACAGCAAGCAGATTAATGTGGTCAGTACCAAAGAAACAGACCTCAGATACAGCATTAGCTCTGAAGTCACCAGTACTTTAACATGCACTGTGGAAGGAGCTAGTAAGGGGGATACAAGGCCAGCCCCTATCCACCTTCAGGACCAAAGGGGATGTCCAGCTGGATCTGCATGAAAAAGGCCTTCATCTTGCGATCCAAATCTGCCACAGATGTATACTTGTTAAGACCTGAAGGATCGAAGTGAAGAAACAATGGGTGGACGAGATGGAATCCTGGATCTCTCTTTCTGAAGAAGTCCTGCTTAACAGCCTCTTGGGTAACTTGACCAATAAAAGTATTTGCTCCAAGGGCTGTGGCACTGATGGAAGACAGTGAATCAGCATCAAAGCCACTCTGGAGATCTTTGGAGCTGAATACAGCTCCCACTCTTCAGGTCACCTTTTCCTTAAATAACAGTACCTGAACCAATGAAGATGCTTGTTCAAGGGCTTCTCAGGCCTCTCTCCTCTTTGTCTGGGGGCAGCAAACTATTAATTACAAATTTACTTTTATATTCTAAAAGAGCTCTGGGTCCAAAGGCCTTGTAGATCTGCCATGCCTCAGTTAAATGTTCCACTCCCAAGAAAGTCATACCATTACAGTTAATCTATATATAAAACGTACCCAAGTATACCAGTAAAATAACATGGTTCGTTACTTGTGATAATCACACCAATTGTGGTACCATCTGCAAATATAATCATCAGCACATGCTGAGCTGTTGGTAACCTCAAGCTAAACATCATCCAAAACACAGCCGCGAGGCACACCAGTTGTAATTTTAACTTCCTCAGAGATGCCACTTCTTGTACATACATTACAGCTCTTACCCATAATCCAGTTAGCCACCCAGTTAGTGAGATAATAATAATTTATACTCTGATTGCATTTCTCTTACAATTTCAATATGCATGACCATGTCAAATGCCTTAGAAAAACCTATGTCAAAGACACAAGTCAGTAACCCCATAGAGGTTCACAGGTACTTCTTAGGCTACTGCTCTGTGGGGATCATAGGGGCTTGGCCTCACATTCCCACAGTAATTTTTAACCCTTATATTTTGCACATGAATGACCAGACACTCATAACAAGGATATGTTGGCACATTTACACATGTCCGCTATACACAAGAGTCAGGGGTGCTAAACTGTGGGTGAATTTGCGGCTACCCATACATTCAAATTATGTTTGTTCGTAATAAAAGAGAAGTAACTTTGCTCTATGTGGAGTAGAAGACCATTCCAAAGAAAAGATATTCGCTGGGATACATATCTAATCGCTTCAACATGTTCTAGTTATTTTGCAAAACAGATTGAAATCCCATGAGTGGGAGTTTATGATACCACTGGACTTGCAAACATGATATAGGTCTGACAGAATAGGTTTTGTTGAAGCTGTATAAGTGAGACAAAGGTCGCCTCTCAGTACCTTCTATGATAGTGAAAAGAGGGACAAGGCTGATATGGTCTGCATAATTTTTACAACTTAGGCTCTTGATTTTTTAGTGAGAAAGAGTTTCGATTATTCCCTCGTGACAAGTGTTTGGACAGGTACATACTGAAAGGGGCATTGCATTCAAAGGTCAGCCATTACTTTGAATAAAAACTAGTCAAATTTGTAATGCAACACCACCCTGCAGTAAAACCACACTGATAAATGTAAAGGCCTTTTGTAACAGTAAATTTTAACAATCGCCATATAGGCTTAAAACCTTGGAATCATAAGTAGTACTTACTTAACTGCTTCACCTTCCTGTAAATGAAGAATACAGCAACAAAGAGAAGGCCCACAGCTACAACTGCACCGATCATGATTCCTGTAATCTTAAAACGCAATAAAAAACACAATTACGTTCATCTCTGCTGCATTGTTTCATTTTACTCGCTTTCTTTTTAAATTTGCTTTACTATACCCAATAAAAAAACATCATGAGACATAACAGTACACATAAGCAGAAAAAAAACCCACTGCATCAGACAAATGTTTCTCCAAATTAATATAGCATCTGAAATATTCAGACTTGTGTTATAAAGCAACCTATTTGCCTTCAGGGTCTTGACAGCACCAGATACAGTTTCTAGAAAGTTCCTTCATAACTTGGAATACTCTCATTTGCAGACAGTTGTGTACTAAACCCTGGCTCAGTCCATAACTGTGCATGGTTACTGCATGGCTGTCAAAGTCATAAATTTTACCCTGTGAATTCAGACTGTGAAGGGAAAAGGTGGAAGCAAAACCCTTTGTCTTCCTCAAAGGGAAGCTCAGACTTCAAGACCTAATTCAAAGAACTCCCCTTAGATGGAACAATCCCACAGCAAAGCTGAAGCAATAATGCAATGAACAAACTTACAAATGGACTACTGTGTGATTAATGGAACACATTAAGAAGGCAGGTGTACAACTGCTTAGTAAACAAATAATGTCTTGAGCTCTGTAGTAATTTTTTCCGAGTTAATGCTTGGGAGGGGGTCTAGCATCAACTTTGCTCTAGTGAGTTTTAAGTATTGAGTCCGCTTAAAATATGCAGAGTCTAATTGCCCCGACCGTTCTGAATCCTCTCAGTAAGATGTCTTTTTGAAGTCTGCAGTACATGCCACCAAAACTTCAGTAACTCTGAGGAAGATACAAAGAGATGTCGGAACTAAGGTTTGAATGAAAATGTGCAACTTGTGAACACAATTTATGTCGTATTCCCATTAGCCATGGTTCTGGATCTATGTAGTTTACCTGTGAGCTGCATAATGGGTTCAATAAAGACAGTAAACAGCAAACACATCTGAGAGGGCATAAACTGATGCTCTTGTAAACCTTGAAAAAATGACAGCATGTAGGCTACTGATCTTAATATAGACTTAAGTTAGACAAAGTGCTCATGCCTTACGGCTTTCAAGGAACACTATACAAGTAATTGTTGGATAAAATACCATAGCTCCAGCCCAACCATCAAAACACTTCTTACATTTTTTTTATAGTAGTCACACCTCTGATGCATTCAGAAAATGTATTCCATAATTGTAAAAATCCTGTGTGTTAAACAATTTTTGTTCTTTTTATAATACAACTCTAAACAGAACTTTAAATTATGATGTTCATGTGTCTTTGGATTATTATATATGTCAAACCTGATAAAGACTGAAGAGAGTCATTAAACAAGTTAATGGCAAATAAAAGTCTACCCCTGCTATAGCTAGAACGGAGGGTATAAAAAACCCCACTGAAACACATATATTCGTATAGCCTTTTTATAAATTATGTTGTACTGATACTGTATAATTAAGCTGTTGATTAAAATAAAAATTCTGAAGTTGAAAATACCAGAGTCCAAAACCAAAAAAGCAATGAAAGCCAGCAAGATATACTCAAAATGGATGCATTTAGCTCTTTCATTAAACACTTCTTCAGAGATGTCAACTGTTACGAATACAGAACACTGTAATGTGTTTCAAAACTTGTCGGATATATTCCCTGAATGAACCAAAATCGTAACCTCTCTCTTTGTAAAGTTTTTCAAAATCAGATCCATCTGTTCTATACGGTCATAACCCATACCAACAGGCTCCGCCATCTATACCCAATCCAAATCTAGCAAATTATTCTTCAACTGTTAACAGTAAAACAACCATAATTGCAATGCCTGGTCATTACTCTCGGTATACCCTTAGCAACTATTTCAAATGAGAAGAGCAAATGATCATATAATCCTAGTGGAGGAGAAATCTGAATATTTTCAATTAAAACTGGATTATCTTTACCTAACAAGTCTAGGATATGACTCTCTCCAAACATCATTTTTCACAATTATTTCCTCCTTCATTTACTTGCTAATCAATAGTAGGATAGCTAAAATCACCCATCAGTACCAAATTTCTAGAATTTAAATTCATATTTAATATGGACAAATTATAGTGAGTATCAAAATCCACTGTAGTTATATAGGTTCATAGGTAGGTACTACGCTATTGGACCTAGGGCCTATATAAGCATAGCCAAAAAGGTTCCCTGGCTTTCCCCACCCAAGAAAATTATTTTCCTGTGCCCCTGACTAGCAGCGCCGCAGAAGTGATCCCCGGGGTGAATTTTCTATTTCCCATCCAGTGGTCAAGATTTTTCTTAAAGAGGGCCAATGAGGAGCTTTGCGTGACATGAATGGGTAGTTTGTTCCAGAGCATGGAAAGTCTCTGGGACAGCATGCTCTGTTTATTGTGGCGACAAGGTTTAGGTCCCTGAAGCATGTGGTTCACAGAGATTGGGATTTCTTCAAGTGTACCAAGGGTTTGACATAGCTTTGTGTGTTAGGCAGAGATTGTCTCTGAGTAGGAGTAGAGCTGGAGTTTCTTGAGATGGTCTGCGTATGGCATCTTTCGGAGGCTGGTAATCCTCTTAGTAAGGTATTTATGTGGCCTTTCCAACTGTTGTACGTGACTTGTGAGATATATGCCAAATGGGGCATTGTACTCTATAATGGGTCTGATGAAGGATGAGTAGAGAGGAATAATGACCTCCTTTTTTCTAATGTGGTTATTAAAGGAGAGACTCCTGTCCACCTGTGTCCTGAGGTCTCTTATCACACTTTTGGTGTTTAGTGAGCTACCGCCTATGTGATAGTTCAAGGGTACCGAGTTTTTCTCAAAGGGGGTGACAATGCACTTCTTGGCACTGAGCTTGAGGCCATGACTTTGACACCAAGCATCTGTCTCTGTGAGGCCCTTTTATAGAATGTCGACATTATTATGAGATTCTATTATGGCTCCCAGTTTGCAGTCGTCTGCAAATTTTGTTAGCCAAAGACCTTCTGTACTCCTGCACTTCAGAAAAGTAGATGCCGAACAGGAGGAGACCCAAGATAGTACCCTATAGTACTCCAATCCTCACTGGTCTGAAGTCGGACTTGGAGTCGGCTACTTTTACTGTGTGGGTTCTGTCAGCGAGCTAGCTGGCCACCCATCTTGTGACACAGGGATTTTTGTCCAGTTTAGTGAGTTTATCTATAATTCCAGAGTGGGGGATGGTATCAAAAGCCTTGGCAAGGTCAGGATAGGCTGTGTGCACTACCTTGCCCTCAGCTACGGCTCTGGTGACTGCTTCAAAGAAGTTAATCAAGTTTAGTAGACATTATCTACCTTTTACAAACCCAAACTGAGTGGGGTCCAAGGTTTGGAGGTTACCTATGTCTTTATTTATAAGCTCCAAGAGGATAGGTTCCATGGCCTTGCAGACCAGGCTCATCAGGCTAATGGGGCAGTAGTGGAGTCCATGGTGGCACCCTCTTTGTGGAGTGGGATAACCGTCGCTGTGCACCATTCAGCAGGCACATAGCGTGAGGTGAGGTATGATTGAACATGGTACTTAGGTGGGGTGCCAGTTCGTTCTGTAGTTCATGCAGTACGCAGCCTGGGATGTTGTCTAGTCCCATAGATGCTGTGTTCTTGGCTTTGAAGAGTGCGGTCTTTACTTGTTTGTCTGTGATTACAGTGGCTTTGCATTCTTCTGGTATTAAGATGGGCCCTTTGGAGGGTGAGGGGGGTAAAGTTAGCATGAAACCTATCTGCCAGGATGTTGGCAATATCATTTGGTTTTGTACATTTAGTGCCATTGTGCCGTAGCTCAGAGCATATCAGAGTGGTGTCATTGAGATTCGTGACATAGCTGCAGAATGCTTTGCGGTCGTCTTTGGAATTAGTGGCAATTTTATTTTCATAACTGGGTTTAGAGGATTTTATGAGGGATCTCAGCTTCTTGCTGAGGCTGACCAGGGAGCTCCTCCAATCTTGAGATTTTACTCTTTTTTGCAACAGCTTATTCCTTCTGTTGTAGAGTTTGTTTATGGTAGGGGACCACCAGATTGGCTTCCTTTTTTTTGGAGGATAGCATCTTGGCCCTGTTGAGGATGGCACAATCCATGCACTCGTGTATGTGCTTATACATTGCATTTGTGTAAGATTCAGCAGTTGTACCTCTATTTTCCGTCTGCATGGGTGTCATGAAGTTTGCCACTTCTGTCTTAAGAAGCATGAAGTTGGCTTTGGAGTCGCTTTTGACAGTGGGGAGTGGGGGGTGGGTTGTGGATGTCTAGGGTAATTAGCTTGTGGTCAGATCTGACAAGGGTGGAGTTGACCTCTGGCATGGAATACCAGGGGTTACCCCTACTGGTAATGACCAGGTCCAGGATATTGCTATCTGGTGGGGCTGTTGACAAGCTGATACCAAGGCATTGGAATTTATGAATTCTATAAAAAGTTGAGCAAATGAGTTGGTACATGAGTAGTTTTCCCAGTTGATGGTGGGGTAGTTGAAATTGCCCATAATTAAAGGTATTGGGTTGTAAGATATTTAAAAAATATATATATTTTTTGGAAAATATATTTTCCAGTATCTTAAGAAACAAAGAGTGGGAATCCTGGGGCATGGTGAGAGATCTGTAACAAGCTACAACCTGGATTGCAGTCTTGCCCAGTGTTAGTTGCACTTGGATAATTTCGGATGCATTATGTTGAACAACTAGCCTGGAGGTGTGGATATCCTTAATGAATATGGACACGCCTCAGCCTTTTGTGCTTCGGTCCAGGTTAAGTGGCTGAAAGGTGTGGTTTGAACTACAGCCTGGTAATGCAGGGGTGCTTTCTGGAGACTTGAACCAGGTCTCTGTCACTGCACAGATGTCAATGTTCTCCATTTTAAGGAGTGCCTCGAGTGAGTGCATTTTGAGGTTTACACTTCTAGCATGGAGTAGCATAACCCTCAGAGCTTGCTTGCTTGTACCTGTTATGGTGGTGAATCTGTCATTTGAACCTTGACTAAAAAAGACACTATAGGGGTGGCAAGAGCCTTAGCCAATATCCAGAATCCCAGGGGTGACAGGTGCAGGCCATCTATGGCAAAGCATTGTGGTCTGTCAACCATGTCGTCCCAGGAAGACAGATACTGGATCCCCTTAGAATGACACCAGAAGCTTAGCCAATTGTTCAAGTCAATCATTTTGTCCTTGTAATGTGGTATCATTCTGGGTAATGGCAGGATGCTACTCGGGGCTAGGGTCATACCTGCCTGAGCTACAAGATCCGAGAGCTCCTCCATGTCTCTTTTCATGTAGTCCAGGGAGGTACATCTCAGGTCATACACACCAACATGGACAATGACAGAGTCATATCTGTACTTGTTGTAGAGTGAACTGAGTGCGTGCGTTATGTGACAGATCTTGGCACCCGACAGGCAGATGACAGTAACTATCTCCTTGTTTAGCCTGGTGAGTGGAACATCAGTGTGCCTGACTATAGAGTCACCTATGACTAGAGTGTTAAGTACGTTGTTATGCCTTATAGGCAGTGGTTGAGTGGCATACTGAGTTTGTGGGCTGTCATTTGGGCAGTGTTGGGGGTGGAGGTTGTCTGCTTTTCAGCTTGGAAGGTCTCTGTTGCTTGGGCAGATTTTTATTGAGAGCCTCCGCGAATGTGGGTGTGTGCTTTGTGTTTCTATGTGTGAGGTTTGGTAGTGTGGGTTTTGAAGGACTGTGTGTTGAGTGTGGTGTGGTGAAGGTGTTAACCTTCTCCTCTTGACTGTCTAGTCGAGAGTTTGGTTTCCAGTTTGGCTATATAAGTGCATCTCTCACAGGTTGTAGTGTTGGGTGGTAGGAGGAGAGGGTCGTGAATGTACATGAGACAACTGCTACATTGCCCCAAGATGCCCAGATTAATCAGGTGGACAGGAGAAAACACCAGGAGCTGATCCATGGACATGCCTGGATAGGTGCTTATTAATTTAAGTACAAAGAACTAAGAACTGTTTTCCTCTTGAAAAGTGAGGAAAGTCAAGTGCTATAGTAATTTAAAGTTTATTTAGTGCTTACGAGTTCTGAGTAAGTGCTGAGCACAAGGCAACAGTTTTGCGTGCTAAAACTAGCAAACTGGCCAGTTCTAAGGGAAAATTTGAAAAGCATACTTTCTGGCACCAGGAATAGTTTAACTGTAGTTAAACAGCACTGCGTGATGCATAAAACCGCCCAAACATGGGTTTTTAAACAGAAAGATGAAAGGGATAGAAGTAGCCCAAAATGGCCAATCAAACTACAGATTCTGAGCTGAAACCACTCCACCAATGACAGCTAGGCTGTTCAAAGCTCACCACTCTCACTGATGAGCAGAGTAGCTTCCTTCTATCTTAGTAAGGTCTGGGCAACACAAACTACAAAACAGCCCAGAATTAAGCAAGATCTGAAAACCGGACTCTACTGGTTAGAAAGGTGGGAAAATAGTAGAGAGATAGGATTTTTTTTTTCTGAAAATTAAAACAGATACACATGAGTGTGTAGTCCTCAGCAATTAAACAGGTGAAAAACACTTAAAAATGATCAGTTAAAGTACAAAAGTAACAGAATTTAAAAAACAGTTCAAATAAGTAGCAAAGTTAATAAAAAATGCTAGGAATAGTGCGGTTAGCGAAAATAAGCAATAAAAAGCAAAAGAGAGGTACTTAATCCACTGAAAGTCTCTCTTTTCTCCTTCTGCTGCATATGATAACCAGATATCAATGTTATAGGATCATGCAACGATACTCCATAAGCTTGGGCTATTACACACTCCAGCTCAACAACAGTCTTTACTAATGTACAAGAAAGTGACATTCTAACCCATAAATTTATGCCTCCACTCTTCTTGCTTATTCTAACAAATTCAAATCTGTTATATCCTGGTATTTCAAGTCAGATGAATTCCATTTCTCATTAATAGCAATAAATTCGTATCCCTCATAGGTTCATAGGCAAGTACAAGGCTAGCTGCCCTTGAGGACTACTTTAAGTCTAGGCAGTTTCCCTTTCTGATCTCAAATTAACCTATTCCATTTGGTTAGAGCTTGGCCTTACCCATCCCATGGTCGATAATTAGAAGTTATGTACCTACCATAATGTTCCATGTTAGTTGTCTTCTCTCGCCTTCTTTCTTGCTGGATGGGTTCGGAGCCGATCCTCGGCTCCGACTCGGCACTTGCTTTAGCTCGAGAACTCCTTTTACCAGCTCGAGGCAACCCTATATCCCATGATGCAAGGCGGAACTACCTCAGATCTCGTTTGGCAGCTAACTGACCCTGCTAAAGACTATCCTAACATAATTAGGAACCATGGTTCCTAAAAGAAGTCCTCATAACAATGCTCCAGAGGAAGCTATCTAATAGGAACTCTCCAAGATCTGTCCAGGCCAGGGGGAAGGAGGGAGGGACGCAAGAAAGAAGGCGAGAGAAGACAACTAACATGGAACGTTATGGTAGGTATATAACTTCGAAATGTTAAGTTGTCAATCTCGCCTTCATTCTTGCTGGATGGGACCGCGTCCCTAGCACCTGTATCCCGGGTGGCTCAATGGAACAGACTCTTGAGAACTGTGGAACCAAAACTGGCCCTGTCTCTGGAGGCCAAATCCAACTTGTAATGAGACACAAAGGTATGAGGCGTGGCCCAAGTAGCTACTGCACAAATAGTGTCAATGGGAAGTCTATCCTGAAAAGCTACAGAAGTGGATAGACTCCTGGTCGAATGTGCTTTTGGCTTAGAAGATAGTTGTTTGCCCCTTAGAGAGTACACATAGGAAATGGTGGAAGTCAACCATCTAGATAAGGTCACTTTAGAAACTGGAAGACCTAACCTGTTTTCTGCATAGGAGACAAACAATTGGTCTGATTTTCTTATTTGTTTAGTCCTATGCAAGTAGTACCCGAGCTGACGATGAACATCCAAAGAGTGCAGCTTCTGTTCAGCTCTGTCAGAATAGTTAGGAAAGAAAACTGGTAGATCAATAGATTGGTTAAGATTGGTTTGAGATACAACCTTGGGAAGAAAGGAAGGGTTAGTTCTTAGCGAAACCCTATCCTTATGAAAAACCAGATAAGGTGAACGAATACAGAGGGCCTGAATCTCAGAAACTCTTCTTGCAGAAGTAACAGCCAGTAAAAATATAGTTTTCCACGTCAATAACTTTAAAGAACACGTAGCAGACGGTTCGAAAGGAGGTAGAATTAGGGATGCCAACATTAAGTTTAGATCCCATTGCGGAGGAGGATGTTTCACAGGCGGTTTTAGGAGAAAAACTCCTCTCAAAAAGGCCTTGCATAACCTATGAGACATGATGTTATTGTCATGCAAGCCAACATGATACTTGGAAATAGCAGCCAGTTGTACTTTGACTGTAGATGACGAGGATCCTGAATGAAAAACCTCCGCCAGGAAATCCAAAACAGAATGTACAGGAGAGGTAAAAGGATCAATATTTCTGGCGTTTGCCCAAATTGAAAAACGTCGCCACTTGCTAGCATAAATAGTTCTAGTGGACGACTTTAAAGAAGACACTAAAATGTCTCTGACTGAGTCAGAAATCATTGGTAGCCTGGCTAGGGAAGGAAGTGGAGCAACCAAGCAGTGAGGTTGAGAGAATGAATGGCACGGTGCTGCTGACCCGACTGGTGGATCAAAAGATCCGGAACTGGGTCCAGATGCCAGGGTTGCACCAGAAGATGACGATGTAGAGACGGAAACCAAATTTGTCGAGGCCAATATGGAGCAATGAGGATCAATTTGGCTCTCAAAACGGTGGCTTTCTGAATGACTTGTGGAATCAATGGAAAGGGAGGAAAAGCATAAAGAAGTCCCCGGGGCCAATCCTGGGTTAGAGAGTCTCTCAAGGGTTGGCCTGGAAGGGGAAATAGTGTGAAGTAATCTGGGCACTTGCTGTTTTGAGGGGTAGCGAAAAGATCGCAACAAGGAGTGCCCCACTTCAGAAAAATCTGATCTACTACAGACTGATTGAGAGACCACTCGTGAGGCATCAGAATAGATCTGCTTAGCCTGTCCGCCAATAGGTTGAACCTGCCGGGGATGTGCGTTGCTATCAGAAACCGCTGAGAAGAGATCGCCCATTGCCAAAGTCTGAGAGCTTCTCGACATAAGGGATAGGACCTGGTTCCGCCCTGTTTGTTGATGTACCAGACCACGGACATGTTGTCCGTCTGTACTGCAATAGTCCCGTGGGAAGAAAGTCGTCGAGGGCTTGCAACGTTAAAAGCACTGCTCTCATCTCCAGGACATTTATGTGCAGATGGTATTCTATGGGTTGCCACGTCCCGTGGACCATCCTGCCCTGATAATGCCCCCACCCGATCAGGAGGCATCCGTGGTTACTGTGGCAACTGGAGGGGGGGAACAAAGGGTCGGCCCTGATGAAGAAGAGGGGAAGATATCCACCATCGTAGATGAGCCCTGCACGACTGTGTTACCAAAATTTCGTGTCTCATAGGCAGATTGTGGTAAGACCACTGCGTGAATAACATCCACTGCAGGAGACGCATGTGGAAGCGAGCCAGTGGAAGAAGAACAATGGCCGCAGCCATTAGGCCTAGAACTTTCAAGACAAACCTGGCTTTGATCTTGTTGCTTAGTAACAGAAGCTGAACAAATTTCTGGATGTCCAGAATCCTTTGATCTGTTAGCCTGGCTAACATTTTGACGGTATTTAACTCTGCGCCTATAAAAATGATAGATTGGCAAGGCAGCAGAGAGGATTTTTCGAAATTTACCGAAATTTCCAGTTTCTTGCAAAGCTGTAGGGTGTAGTCTCTGGACCGAAGAAGCTGATGCTTGGTGGTGGCGGAGAGGAGCCAGTCATCCAAATAAGGAAACACCTGGAATCCTCGACGTCTCAGGTGAGCTGTGACTACTGCCATGCATTTGGTGAACACTCTGGGGGCTGAAGTGAGGCCAAAGGGCAGTGCTCTGAATTGGTAATGACTGGCTCCCAGCCGAAAGCGGAGAAACCTTCTGGAGCGTCTGTGAATCTTTATGTGATAGTACGCATCCTGAAGGTCTATAGAGCACATCCAGTTGTCCTTGCCCAGAAAGGGCAGAATGGATTGCAGCGTGACCATCCGGAATCTTGCCTTTTTGACAGACTTGTTTAGTCTGCTTAGGTCTAGTATCAGTCTGCTTAGGTCTAGTATCGGTCTCCAATCTCCCGTCCTTTTGGGGACCAAAAAGAATCTTGAGTAGAAGCCGGATCCTACTTGGTCTGCCGGCACTGTCTGGATGGCTCTTTTTTCCAGGAGTTTTGAAACTTCCTGTCTTGCCAAATCCCTTTGACCGGGTGAGATGTCTGGAAGGGATTGTAGAGGTACGGGAAACCTTTCGAAGGGGATTTTGTAACCCTCGGATATGATCGACTGTACCCACTTCTCTTGGGATAGGGATTGCCAGGCTACTGGGTACAGTGAAATTCTTCCCCCGACTGCCGCCAAGGGTGGACAGTCGGGCAACACCTCAGGGATGCTGAAAGGGCTTCTCAGGAGGAGACTCCCTGTTGCCCTGGTTGTGAGGACCCCCCCTGCCTCTAGAGCGGCGTCTATTATTGTTACCCCCTCTGCCTCTGGGGGTAAACTGACCACGTGTGTCCGGTGTAGCTCCTTGGGCTTTTCGGAACCACATCTTCCCTCCCTTCTGGCCCTTGGGGTAAGGTCTAGAAGGAGTGGAAAACTGGACTCCAACGGCAGAAAGAGTTTTACCGTCCTGCTCACATCTGGTCAAAGTATCCTTCACCTGAGGTCCGAACAAAGCCGAACCGTCAAAGGGGGTGTTGGTGAAGGACGCCTTAAAGGGGTCATAAAATTACACAGCCGCATCCAGGCTTGGCGCCTAAGAGCAACACCTGTGCCTGCGGCCCTGCTCGCTCCATCGGCCGCATAAGATATGAGCCGCATGGAGGAGTTAGATATGGAATTCAGGATAGCAAGCTGTGAGGCAATCTTTTCCTGAGCCCCAGCAGCAGAAGGATCCTGGACTCCTTCTCCCAGTTCCTTGAGAATATCTCGTTGAAGCCTGGTGAAGTGACAAAGGTAATTCAGTGAACGCATAGCAAAGGTCGCTGAAGAAAACATCCGCTTTCCATACCTGTCCATGGTCCTAGAATCCTTATTAGGAGGATGGACAGGCACTGAAGGATCCGCCAGTTCCTTCTTAGTGGCCGCCACCACCATAGCATCCACAGAGACACCTTTGGACAGGAACTGTTTATCCGAAGGGGCGTGATGAACTTGGATGGTCTCCTGGGGACAGGTTCCACAGAATCTGGAGCCACGCCTTCGAGCCACTACCTGCATGAGTGGGTCGAAGGCGGAGACACCCAGGAGGTGGAGGGTCGGGATCCAAAAGCCTCCAGGTATACCGACTCATCCTCGGAGGGGTCAATGGAGGCCAATTCCCCCTCTGTTTGAGGAGCTCAAGGATGTCTGAAAAGAGACATCCTCAGAGGGGACCGTGGGGAACCCTCCGACTCATCTAAGTCGGTATCAGATGTAGTAGACTCAGGGAGTCTGTGTGTTTCCTCTTACACGTCCTCTTCCGAGGGGTTCCCCGCAGGATCAGGAGAAACCTCGGAAGAGGAGGAAATTCCCAGTGGGGAAACCTGGGGCGATGGATCCCTGGGCCTGAGAGCAAGAGGCTGGCAAGAGGCATCTGCAGGCACTGATGAGGGAGGAGCTAGAGGGATAGACCGTTGACCAGGCTCAGAGGACAGGACACTCCTCATCACCTCAAAGGCTCCTCTCCCCGGGAGACCGGAACACACCCGCTCCGAAGAAACAGGAATGGTCGGCTCCAAGGAGAGAAGGCTCGAGGCGATGTCGGCGCCGAGCTTACCAAAGCCGAAGCCCGAGAGGGAGAGCGGGTCGGACAAGGGTCCGATGCCACTAGCCCCTCGAGCCGACAGTGGAAACCCGACGACCGGATCCCTCCAAGGAAGGTCTCAAGGAGGAGATCGAGCCGAAGACGACGGAGCCGAAGGATGTATCGGCTCGCATCGAAACAGTCGCTGTCCCAAGAAGCTCCGCCCGAACTCTGGTGTGGAGTCGGAGGAGGAATCTCAAGAATCGGGCTATAGCCAAGTCTGTTGAGACGGGCTATGGAGCATTTGGGCCAGTGCCTGAGACTTCAACAGCCTGCTTACCACCCTCTCCAAATCGTGGTCAGACAGCCTGGAAGATCTCGAAGATCGGCTCCGATGGCTCCGCTCCGACAAAAGAGGAGACCCCGGAGCCGAGTGGATACTCAGTATAGAAGGGGACCGGGATCTCTTACGGTCGAGCCATCGGAGCCGAAGTCCCTTGAACCCAGATGGAGCCAAGATCTGGGCTCCGATGCTGGATAAAGTGTCGGCTCCAGCCGGAGCCAACAAGGCCACAGTAGTCAGGGTATCGGAGCCGGCCGGCACCGAACCCACTACTCGAACAGAAGAAGTATCGACTCCAGCCAGAGCCGATATCGGCTCCGACGGAGCCGGAGCCACCGGAGGAGGCTTGGACACTGTAGCCTGAACCTTCGGTGGCTTAAGAGGTTTTCCTGACCCTGACTTAGGAGGAGAACCTTCAGGTTGAAGTAAACCTCGGAGGATTAATTTGTTCCTCCTTTCCTGCAGGACTCTCTGGCTAAAAGCATTACACAACGCACAGGAGTCCTGCAGGTGCAAAGGCCCCAGGCAATAAACACAAGAAGTGTGACCGTCTGTCAGAGACATTTTCTGACAGCACTGGTCACACTTCTTGAAGCCTGAGACCTTGCCTTCTTTTGACATCCTAGGAGGGAGAAACACAAACAGTCCCCACAAACACACCAATTAATCCCTTACACAGACACACAGGAAGGGAATAACTTGGGGAACTAGGCCTGACTAAAAACTTTAAACTGAAACTTTTTATAAAAGTTTAAAAGGAAGGGAATAGGGTGGGCTGTAACTAAGTACAGGCTAAACTACACTAAAGGGAAAAAATAAACCCCTAACTAAACTTTTTCTTATTTTACCAAGAAAAAACTTACCTCAGCTGGCAAAGGAGACCTCTTTCGCTAAGCGGCAAACGAGATCTGGGGTAGTTCCGCCTTGCATCATGGGATATAGGGTTGCCTCGAGCTGGTAAAAGGAGTTCTCGAGCTAAAGCAAGTGCCGAGTCGGAGCCGAGGATCGGCTCCGAACCCATCCAGCAAGAATGAAGGCGAGATTGACAACTTAACATCTATATAGTAAACAACAAAAAAACTGGATCTCAAATGCCAAAGTTCTGCTGGAATCTATAACTATATATCACCCCTAATGAGAATTAATGGGAACATAGCACAGATAATTTGAGGGGGACACATGGATGGGATAAAGCATTTTGGTGCTGCCTCTGACCATTAGTAGTACAGGGGCAGACCTGGGATTTTTTTTTTGTTTCCCATCCATAAATCTAAGTTGCAATTGAATATAGACCAGGACAAACTGTTTTTGTGAATGGGGAGTCTGTTCCAGAGCAGCAGTATCCTCTGTGAGATAAACCTGCCCCATCCAATCCATTCTGTTGATGTTGCAGAAGAAGTACATATCCTGTGACAGAGTATTTCTGATGCCATTTGATTTGCTGATATGCAGTTAAATCCATCAGTATTCGGTTGTAAGATGCCTTGTATGCCAAAACAGGTCATCCATTACCATTCTGTAGGATACAGAGTATAGTGACAGGGCTTTGAAACATCCATAAAAGATGGTGTTTATGTCTTGTACCCATTCAGTAAGGTACCTCTGTACGTGTTCCAGTTTTTTCATGTGCCTGGACAAAAACATCCCAAAGAGGACATTATATTCAATGACTGGCCTAATAAAAGGGGGACAATGACATTCCTACATCCAGACATAATCCCTTTGTTTACACACTTGTGCACTACAGAAGGACTTTCTTAACTTATTTATTTATTTACATTTGTTTATCAGGATAGTCCACTGCGCCATTAAGAGCCCATTTTCAGTGGAGGCCCGGGAAGAAAAGCTCCACAGACAAGTAAATACAACAAGCCTGAACAATTAAATAGGATTATATAAAGTAATTACAATAGCAAGCAAGTAAACTCAAAAGTATTAGATAAATCGGATTATTTGACATTTTGGTGAGATTCACAGAGATATTCAGTGTCTGGAAATTGACACGACAAGGAGTATATAAACTTTGAACAATTGTTAACAGTTAAAAAAACAGAGAGATCAAACGGAATACAAAGTAAAGGAATAAGAGAGGAGTTATGGAAGTGGAGGTGGTCAGAACTTAAAAGTTGGAGGTGAGGTACAATTGTATCTCGGTATGGAGAAGTATTTAAGGAAGTTTTAAAAGGCTGCAAGGTTTGGGTTAGATCCAATTGATAAAGGAAGAGAATTCCAGGAGTATTTCCAACGCCATTTGACTTGCTGATCAAAATCCATTATAGGTGTATGATAGACAAGTATCAGTGTTATAGGATCATGCACCAATGGGAACAATGAAATTCCTAGATCTAGACAAATTGGGTAGAGATGGCAGTGTTTGATGTTGATCAAAAGTTAGATCACTGGCCACATAAGTACCCACATCTGAAACAATGGGTCAGCTCTAAGGGGAGTACTGTTATTTGGTAGTTCCATGGGATAGATGATTTCCCAAATGATACAATAATCCATTTTTTGGCATTAAAATTTCAGCCCATGATTTTGACACCAGTTATTTGGGACAAACATTCCTGCAGAATTGCAAAGTAATATGGGGATTTAGTGACTGTCCTAGCTTACTGTCACCTGCATACTTAGTCACCCAGAGTTCTTTGGTATTTGCTTTTACTTCAGAAAAGTAGATGCCAAACAGGACAGTTCATAACACAAACCATGGGGGACTTTACTGGTGACTGGACTCTTTGTGGAGGTAACTTCCCCATTTTGACTTCCTGCAGCCTATTTGAAGTCAGCCAGCACCCAGTTTATTTGCCTGAGTGAGGAATTGTGTCAAAAGCTTTGTCCAAGTCAAGGTGTGCAGTGTGTAGTGTTTTGCCTTCATCCATTGCATTGGTGATCTTTTAAAAAAAAAAGTCCACCAGACTGAGTAAGCATGACCTGTCCTTGAATCCAAACAGAGATGGGCCCAGTGTCTGGAGGTTCCTTATGCCCTGACTGATCAGCTCCATGGCTTTGTATAACAGGCTGGTCAGACTCGTATGCAAAGCCATGGAAAGACTTGTGGCTTTGCATATTAGTCTGACCAGACTCGTATGCAAAGGCATGGAAAGACTTAGCATATGTATATGAGGCTGGTCAGACTTATGGGTCTGTAGAAGGTCCTCCCTTATGCTGGGGAGTGGCTGTAGTTGTTCTCCATTCACTTAGTACAAAACCTGTATGGAGGCTGAGATTAAATAGTGTTGGGGGTTGTGGCTAATTGTGCTTCATGTTAATTAAGATACATCAAGGAATGTTGTCAAGAGCCATCAATGCAGTATTTTTAGCTTCTGACAGCACTTTTAGGACTTGAAATCCGGAGGTCTTTGATGTTTTGGTAAATTAATCTTTAGAACCACAGCATATGATGGATTATCTGTATTGTGATGGCCTTAGTGAGGTGTGATGTGTGGTATACTGCTGACAATTTTGGTGTCTGAATTTACCTTGTGTGAGATTATTGCCTCCAAAGAGATTATGTATGCACATTTCTCACACGCTGTTACGCTGTTTGAGTAATAGATGATAGGGTATGAAACAATTCTTACACTGTCTTATGATACCCTTCTCAAGCAGACTGGCTACAGAAGTTGTGGGGAATTGCTGGTCCATGATACTGACAGGAATGACTCTGGGGGCAAGTTAACTATAACGGTTTGGATTTCAGTTTTAGGATAATGTATCAGTGGACTTGCTACTAAGTATTTAAATTTCAATACAGAACAACTACCCTGGAAACCGCCTTCTGCCACCAGCAAGAACCAGTAAACTAAATTACAGTTAAAAAAAAAATCAATTTAATACTAAAACCAGTGCAACAAGTATCATTACAATCAATATTAAGCAATTTTAGCAAATGTCTTTTAACCTGGTGAGTACTCTAAAGGGACAGACTTTGCAAAATGATACTTATGTGCTTACTGTCAATAGCCAATAAACGAGGAGAGGGAAGGAATTATGTTGTCAAATTATCATAAGAGGCAGGAACAACAGACACACTGGTTTAGGAAAACAATAACAGCTGGGTGGGAGAGTAAAACAATTGATTCTTAGCTCTGACCGGACTCTCCTTGAGCTGCATTAATGCAAAGACTAGTCCTGAACTGGCCAGACATACACTCAGTACATAACGAAACTAGGGGGCAATAAAAAGAATTTGTGTACTTGCCATAACTTTCCAACTGTATTTCTGCTTCAGTCTTCATCAACCTGTGGGTCTCAGTTCCGGCCTCGGAACTGACTTGGCCATCAGCAAGCTAAGGATTCTAAGCTGGAGCTCCTCCCACCCTACGCATACTGCCTCGCTACTCCTGGATACCTCAGACTGAGTTTGCTGCCAATTCTCTCAGAAGAGAAATACATACTTAAAACAACAGAGCTTAAAGGATTGTTCAGGAGCTCAAAACAGGAACAAAGGTTCCCAGTGTTATCCATCAGGTCCTTCAGATATAAGGAAGGGGAAAGGTTGATGAAGACTGAAGCAGACAACACAGACAGAATGTTATGCCGAGTACATAACTTCTTTATTTGATGTTGGCTGTTCAGTCTTCATCAAACTGTGGGACAGAGTTCCAAGTTACATAGATCTGGGAGGCCTCATGGAAGGATATGCCAGAGATTTGGAGAGCCAAAAGCAGACCCATTCCTGAGCTCCTGCTAACAAGTTTGTAATGCAAAATAAAGGTGCGAGAACTTGCCCATGAAGCACCTGCACAAATATCCTCTAAGGAATTTCAAGAAGGCCTAAGACAAGGCTATAGATCTCGTGGAATGAGCTCGGACAGGTCTAGGTAAAGGAACATTGTTCAACGAATAAACATGAGAAATACAATCCCTAAACCATCAAGCAATATTAGCTTTAACAGCTTTCCCTTTCTTGGAATCTGAGAAAGCCACAAACAGTTTATCAGATTTTCTGAAAGATTTTGTTCTATCCAGGTAGAAGCACAATTGTCTAAGAATGTCTAAGAGGTGCAACAAATATTCACCCTTACTCTGAAAATTCAGAAAAACCACAGGGACGTTAATGGTTTGATTGATGGTATTTACTGATGCAACTTTCAGTAAGGAAGAGGGATTAGTGCATAAAGTAATTATGGAAACTAAGATGGGGGGTTTGGAAGACCATGACTGAAGCTCCGAGACCCTTTTAGCAGAAGTAATTGCTACTAATAAGGATGTTTTCCAGGACAAATATTTTAACCCTGCCTTTGCATGGTTCAATGGGAGATAAGGTCAGAGCTTGGAGAACAATTGTGAGATCCCATTGAGAAGTAGGATAGCTGATAGGAGGTCAAAGAACATCATAACCTTGAGAAAAGCTTTGCAAAGCCTGGAAGAAGCTAAAGATGCAACATTTTCTCCAAAATGAAAATTAGAAACGGCTTGCAACTGAACTTTAACAGTAGAAAAACTGGCCCCCGAATGAAACAGACCAGATAGGAAGTCCAAGACTGCGGAAATGGGCGCAGTAAGTGGGTCAATGTGATCCTGCTGGGCCCAAATGGAAAACCTTTTCCACTCACTTTTATAAATTTACTTGATGGAAGACTTATGGGAGGAAATCAGAATCTTTTACACTGGGGAGGAAAGCCTGGATCGTCTAGCCATCGGAATTGGAGAAACCATGTGGTTAGTTTCAATTCAAAGTTAAAATATCTGTAGCTGCTAAAAGTGCACTGATGAAAGTCAGACAAGGAAAATAAAATAAAAACAACAGATCCCCTTGTTTCAAACGATAAGCGCTTACGGTTTGAAACAAGGGGATCTGTTGTTGTTTTCATCGTGTTGTAGAATAAAACCAAAAATTCTTTAATATCCAACATTGGTCCATGGTGGTGACACTGACATTTTTTCTTTTCCATGTGGTTAGGTTCAAATGTGAAGATCCAGATGGAGCTGCCCTGAAGGGGGAGACAGAAGGTCTAGATGAGGTTCCAGTGTCCATGAAAATTAGATGAGACTACAGGAAAGTGAATCATACTTGTAAAGGCCAAAAGGGAGCAATGAAGGTCACTTTGCTCTTCAACCTACATGCCTTCTGAATAAATTTGGGAATCAGAGCAATAAGAGGTTATGCATAAAGTAGACCAGGAGGCCAAGCATAAACTAGAGCATCTCTTGGTGATTGTCCCTGTGGAGGATCACGGACAAGTACCTGCTGCATTTCTTGTTAAAGGGGGAGGCAAAGAGATCACAGCAGGGTTGATCGCATCTGAGAAAAATCCTGTTTGCCCTAACTGGTTCAGAGACCACTAGTGAGGGATCAATAGTACTCTGCTGAGCCTGTCCACCAATATGTTGTGCTCCCCCGGAATGTGCATTGCAACTAGAAAGTGGATTGTAGAAAGAGCCCATTGCCACACTCTCTATGCTTCTCGAAAAGGGGGGTAGGACTTGGTTCCACCTTGTTTGCTGATGTACCACAAAACAGACATGTCAGTCTGAATAGCAAGTGTCCCTAGAAGAAGAAGGGAGTGAAGGGCTTGCAATGCTAAAAGCACAGCCCTCATCTCTGGGACACTGATATGCAGACTGGTATCCTGGTGGGGGGGGGGGGTCTTCATGCCTTTAACTGTCCGTCCCAGGTAATGCCCCCCCCCCCATATGGGAGAGTATGTCTCAAACAGTCGGTCCAAAGAGGGAGGAATTGTCAAGGGGGGGGGGGGTAATTCAACACTCTGAGGGCAAAAGTAGAAGCATAGACTATTTTTTCCAAATCTGTCCATAGCCCTAGACTCCCTGTTAAGGGGATGGACAGTAGAGCTTTCCTGGTCAAGCTCTTTCTTGGCGGCTGCCACAACCACCATGGCATCTACTGGAATGCCCTTTGTCCAGTGGGGTCTATCCTGGGAGTGGGACTAAGAATTTTGCTCACTCTTTTAGGGATCGGCTCTGCAGCATCTGGTTCCTTACATGCCCTTGCAGACACCAGGTCCACTTGCGGGTCTGCAGGGAGGGGGGAGGGGACACCCAAGATGTAGATGGGCTGGTCCTGAAGGCCTCCAGGAACACTAACTTGCCCAGTGTGGGGTTTGGGGTCGACCAGCCACCTCTCTGGCAAAGAATTTCTAAAATGTCTCCATCGGGTGGAGATCTAAGAAACCCCTCCCCTTCATAGAAGTCAGTGCCTGTTGTGAGAGATACCTCTGGGGAAACTAGATGCCTCCTTCTCCACCTTTCCTTCCAAAAAGCCTCCTCAGTGGGGTACTCCAGGGAGGTGTCAGAAGAAGTCTGTGCTTCCCCAAGTGGAAGAGTCTACAGGCCCTGAGGAGCTGGCTGTCCTGGCGGCAGAAGAGAGGTCTCGGATGCAGAGCTCAGGAGGGGAAGGGGTGGATCCGATACTGTATGAGCTGGAGGTCTCAGAGGAGCAGGGAGGACCCTCTTCACCACCTCAAAGGCTGAAGGACTCCCAGTGTCCCAAGGAAGCCTCCTCTACCGCGAAGGATCAGGAACAAACCATCCCAAGTCAACAGCAGCCCTCCACTCAAATGGCATAGTCGGTGCCAAGCTCTTGAACACTGAGATACTGAGGGGAAGCGAGAGCTCCAAGAACTTTGGAGTTGAAATCATTCTTCCCAGACTCAACGTCAAAGCTTTGGCTCCCAGATGCACTCTGATATGGTTGGACTTGAGTGAGTCAAGGAAGCAGTTGGGCTTGAAGAGGTAAAAACTATCAGACCAGATGAACTGGCCAGATCTGGGAGCTCCAAAACAACAGGCCGGATCAGACAAGGAGAAATTATTCTGCAGGGGAGAAGCTCTGCTCACAGATCCCATAGGGGACAGATGGGTTGCCCCCCATCTGAATCTGTGTACAGAGAAACATCCTCATCAATCTGTCCACTTCATTCTCAGAAGACCTGATGGAAGAAACAAAGGAGGGTCTGGAGTGATGTCTGGAGGAAGCATCTCTAGGAGGCACACTTGGTACCACAAGTTCCAGTCCTGAAGGGGGGCTGAGGCACAGTGCAGAGAGGAAGAAACAGAGATCATAGCCAAGGAATTCTGCTCTGAAGGTCTAGCGGCCTTTTTAGGAAGCTCTGACAACTAACACAGAGGGGTCCGGGGACTGTTTCTTAGGATCCCTGTCATCCTTACACTTTTTGGCAGGGGTCTGAGCCCCTAAGACAGAAGCAACAGCTGGAGAAGGAAAAGGAATAAGGCCTCTAAGGACCAACTTGCTTCTTCTATCTGCAAGGGCCCAAGGGAGAAAGGACAAGCCACCTCAAGGTAGATAGGACCCAAACAATAAATGCACTCTCTGTGGGCATCAGATACAGGGATGCTGTACCCACAGGAGGTGCATTTTTTTTTTAAAGCCAACGGGCCTGTCAGACTTCTCCGACATAGTAAGGAAAGGAAGACTGAGAGAAATAGAGACAATCACATGGCAGAAATTGCTACAATACAGCTACTACAGAAAAACTTTTTTTTTTTTGTTAATGAAAACAGTAAGAAGGGTAGGTAGAGAATTAAAGATTGGCCAAAGGCTACTTACAATTTGCTGGAAACAAAACATCCAAGCAGGAGCTCTAACCGGACCACAATGCTTCGCTGATGCGCAGCATACGAGATCAGAGATATCTGGGAGGAGCGAGGCAGTATGGGTAGTGTGGGAGAAGCTCTAGCTTGGATCCTTAAGCTTGTTGATGGTGGAGTTGGTCCCGAGGTCTGAAGACAGACCCACAGGTTTGATAAAGACTGAACAGATATCAGATAGTACAGTTGTGTACACTTACCATAAATGTAGAGTGTATTCACTGTTGCAGTCATTACATTTGGGTAATCCTGCTGGCAGGTTGCCCTCAGTTGGCCTGAATTCCAAAGTCTTGGGTCCTGCGTCGGTTGCCGTTGTCCCTTCACTGATGTCAGGTCTGCAGCCGACGCCATTTTCTTCAGATTTTCTTGCCCCAAATGTCAGGTGCCCTCTAAAGGGATATATATAAAATACATGCACCAGTATAAACTTTACCTTCATCTACAAGCAAATACACCACACAGATTGTATAAATCAGAGAAGGAAAGCTAAGTTCCAGCAGAAATAAGGGGGATGGCGGGTGGGTAACCTGGACTGAAACAGTGAATACACTCGAACATCTACATTTATGGTAAGTGTACACAACTGTACTATGTTCTTCATGTTTCACCGTTGCAGTCATTACATTTGGGTAGAGTCCCAAAGTTATGGTTGGGAGGCTGGAGCTAAACAGCATTAGGAACGGCTATGAGGCCCTGCAGAACTGCAGTGGAAAAGCCTGCCCTGGATTTAGAGTAAAGTGGGAGATGATAGTGCTTTGTAAAGGTGTGCACTGAACTCCACGTAGCAGCCTTTAAAATGTCTTTGGCTGGTACTCCCCTGAGAAAGGCTGCAGAAGTGGCTGCAGCTCTGGTTGAATGTGGCCTAATGCCCTTAGGCACTGGCTTGCCATGCTGTAAATAGCAGAAACGAATGCAGTAGCCTATCCACTTTGAAATAGTCTGCTTGGAGATAGCCTTTCCTTGTGATCCTGCAGCATGTGCCACTAGTAATTGCTCTGTCTTCCTGAAAACGTTAGTTCTGTCCAAATAGAATCTAAGCTGTCTGTGTACGTCCCAAGAATGCAGAATTGTCTCCCCCTTGTTCTGTGGATTTGGATAAAAAATTGGCAAATGAATAGTTTGATTAAGGGCCACACTGGACACCACCTTAGGCATAAATGTTGGGTTTGTCCTCAGAGAGACCCTGTCTGGATAAAAAAATGATAAAAGGTTCCACAGCCACAAGTGCCTGTAGCTCTGATACTTGTCTTGCAGAAGTTATTGCTAGGAGCAGAGCTGTTTTCCAAGATAAAAACTTTATATCAGCAGTAGCAGCTGGCTCAAAATGGAGGCAGGGTGAGTTTTTCATAACTGAGGTCCCATGCAGGTATTGGTGATCTCTTTGGAGGCCTTAAATTTTTGGCTCCTCTGAGGTACTGCCTTAGTAAAAGATGAGAAAAGATCGTAATGAGCCGAAATGGCAGAGGCATGAATTTTAATTGATGAAAAAGATGAGCCTTTGTCCAGCATCTCAGTTAAGTATTGCAAAATCTGAGGAATATTTGGTACAACTGTATCAGTTCTTGTGCCTGGTTCCAAGCACAAAAACTCTTCCATTTTCCAGCATAAGATTTTCTAGTACTAGGCCTTCTGGCTTCCAAAATGACATCCATCACAGCTTTACTGAGAGGTGTGCTTTGTATGGCTACATTTATCCACCATGCTGCCAGGTTTAGAGTCCCGAGTTGGCTGTGCAGGATCTGGTTGTTTTGTTGGGACAGTAGATGAGGTATTTGAGGTAAGCTCCAGGCTGGACATTGAGACAGGTTCTTTAAGATCTGATACCAGTACTGGCGGGGCCAGTCTGGGGCAATTGGTATCATCTTTGGCTTCTCCTGTCTGACCTTTAGGAGTGCCTTGGGGAGGAGAAGCAGGGGAGGAAAGGCATATACTGGTAAGTTTTTCCAGTTGAAAGATAAGGCATCCATTTTCCATGCTTGTCTGTAATAAGTCCTTTTGCAAAATCTTTTTAGTTGGTAGTTGTGAGGGGAGGCAAAGAGATCTATGTCCGGGCATCCCATTTCCTTGTTATCATGCTGAAGACTTGTGGATCCAGCTGCCACTCATGGGGATCCATGAGGTTTCTGCTTAGTTCGTCTGCCAGAGTATTTTTCCTTTCCTGGCAGGAATTGTGCCTGCAGATGAACTTGGTAAGTCAATGCTGTGTCCCACAAAGCCATGGCTAGTCTGCAAAGTGGGTAAGAATGTGTGCCCCCCTGCTTGTTTATATACCACATGACCGTGGTGTTGTCTGTCTTTATCAGTAGTTGTCCCAGATGAAGTAGGTCCTTGAGGGCTGTCAGGGCATTTTGAACAGCTAGCATCTCTTTTTAATTGATATGTAGATGCATTTGGTTTGCGGGCCAAGTGCCCTGAATGCATCTTCCTTCCGTGTGGGCCCCCCAGACATAACCTGATGCATCCGTTGTTAGGTTCTGCCTGGCTGGAGGTAATGTGAATGGCTGTCCCTTGTTTTGGTGACAAGCCTTCGCCCTCCATTGAAACTCCTGTTGCAGGCAGGGAATGAGAGTAATCATTGTTTCCAGGCTGTGGCAATGTTGCATCCAGACACTTTTTAGGTACCATTGAAGTTTCCTCATATGTAGTCTTGCATATGGAATTAGTAGGATGCAGGATGCCATGAAGCCCAAAGCCTGCAGAATTTTTCTTGCAGATAACTGGGCCTTTGTTGCCAATATTTTGAAACAGGTAGTCAGTTGCCTTTGTTTGTCTGGCGTGAGATAAGCCATCTGGGCAGTTGTATTTAAGCTTGCACCCAGGAATATTATCTCTTGAGAGGGTACTAGTTTTGATTTCTTTTCGTTTACTGTGTACCCTTGGCATGTTAAAAGTCTTTTCACAAATGCCAGATGCTGTAGTAAAACGTCCTTGTTCTCTGCTTGAATTAGGCAGTCGTCCAAGTAAGGATATATTTGCATTCCTCTTTGTCTGCAGAATGCCATTACTGGTGCCAGGCATTTTGTAAAGACCCTGGGCGCAGTAGATAAACCAAAGGGCAGTGCAAAGAATTGGTAATGTATTGAGCCAGCCTTGAATCTGGGGTATCTTCTGCATGATTGCCCGTTGGGACATGCAGGTATGCCTCTTAGGTCTAAAGTCACGAGCCAAGCCTTCTTGCCCAGCATGGGCAGAAGTTGTTGCAAGGTCAACATTTTGAATTTTGGTATATTCAGGAATGTGTTTAGAATAGATAGGCCCAGTATTGGTCTCCAGGCTTTGTCCTTTCTGGGTACCAAGAACAGTCTCGAGTAAAATCCTTGTCCCTGCTTTTGCTCTGGTACTTGTTGAATGGCCCCATGTCCATGAGGGATGAGACTTGTTTTTTGTGCCTCTGCCCATTGATTGTTTGGCAGATCTGGCCAACCATTTGCCTTTGGCAGGGTATGGAAGTGGAACTTGTAGCCTTGTGACACTATGTTTAGAACCCACTTGTCCTGGGTTATAATGTGCCAATTTTGAGAAAAAAGTGCTATTTTCCCCCTAAGGGTGCTGCCAAGAGATAAGTGCTTGGTGCAGGCAGAGGGAAGTCATTGGGACCGTTTCCTGTATGGTTGTGATTTGTCTTCTCCACTTTTGGAGTTAGAAGCACCCCATTGCTTTGATCTCTATGAACCTTGCGCTGGGATCTGCCTCTAGGGCATCTGGATCTGCCCCTTTGAGATCTGTCTGACACAGGAAACGACCAATTCTTTGTAGGCCAGTGTCTACTAAACCTAGGTGGCTGTACTTGTAAAAAATCTTTGACAGTTTGCATAGATTTAGCTTTGTCCTCCAATTTTTTCAACACCTCTTTTGCCTTAACACCAAAGTACCATGCTGTAAAGGTGCATCTAATAATTTAACTTTGACATGATCAGGCAGATTTTGTTCCTTTAACCAAGCATGCCTCCTAATTACAGGACCCATAACTGCGGCCCTGCAGGAGGCCTCCAGAGAATTAAAACCATATTGCAAAGTATGCTTTCCAACTTGTTCAGCTGCATGCAATAAATCCTGCATTTCCTGGTTTTTTGCACATTCAGAGTTTAACAACATTAACAGTTTAAGCAATGTCGTGACATGTTGCTGATATCTGAGTATATGAAACTGACAGTTTAAGGCCCTTATAGCTAAGGTAGCAGATGTGTAAACCTTTTTTCCCCATCTATCCAGTGCCCTAGAATCTCGGTCAGAGGGGGTAGGGTTTTTTGCAGCAGAAGCCTCAACCCCTATGGGACCCTGTGAAATAGTTTCTGGGTCGGCAGCAGGGTTTTTGAAAATGAATTTATGAGAGTCAGGAACCCTATAATATCGGTCAGGCTTAACAGGAGCTGGAGGTAAAGAGTCATGGGTCAGACTAGACTCTGAAAACAAATCATCTATAATATCTAAACACAGGTGGAATGGCTAGAGGCCTGTGTCGAAGTAGTAAAAGGAAGTCCATGAGCCTCTTTTTAGATTCTGAAAAATCTTGGCTCTCCTAGTGGAAATGCTCCCTCATGGTATGCAAGTTTCCCCCAAAAGAATAGTCCTCGGAAGGAGAAGCTGAAGGAACAGATTCTTCAGCATTAGAAACCGCATAGGGGGGAAGTGAATATTCCTGACCAGAAGAGGAATCAGAAGAAATATAAACCTGATCTGAAGATTCATAGTCTGTCTCTTGCCTAGGCCTCTTATCAGGAGGGGAATGGGAACCCCTGATCAAGGTAATCAAGTCTTCGGCCATTTTGGGCATGGAGGCCTGTCCATGTGGCTCTTGAGTTTGTTTCTTTGTCTTTGAAGCTGAAGTTGGTTTAATGTATAGATGTTTGGTTCTGAATACACCCTCAGAAGCCAGTGCCTGCTCAGCGGCTCCGGACCCATCTGAGGGAATAGTGTCCGAAGCTCCAATACCTTCAGTTTCCAGCGGCATAGCCAACTCCACGTGGGAGTCGGTAGTGGCCTGCGACTCTAAAGTAGTGGGCATCAGGGGCTGCGAAAGCACCTCACTGAGAACCGGCGAACCAGCAACTGGCTTAGGAGAAGCTTCATCATCGGTTTTGGGCCTCGGTTGTCTATCTTTTTCTTTGCGTTTTTTGTGAACTCTGGTAGTCAGATGGCTATCCGACGACATGTCTGGATAATTAAACCGTGTCCAAAATAGTATAATGCATTTTGCGTTGGTTAAATCTAGCACAAAACCGACAACCTGAAACATTGTGGTCAGGGCCTAGGCAAGAAATACAGTAAGAATGAAAGTCCTTATGAGGTATTTGCTTTCCACAAGAAATACAATTATTAACTTTTTCTTACATCGGTCTGGAACAAGAAAAAAGTTTCCCCAATGAGGTACTTAGCTTTAATGAAGACTTCGGATGTGAAACTCTAACACGAAAATCTCAGGAGTCGGCCGACCAGCACTTGCAAACTGCTTCTGCTTCGGGCACCGGGCGGCAAGAAAAACTGAAGAAAATGGCGTCGGCTGCATCTTTTATACCCCTGACGACCTGACGTCAGGGAAGGGGCGACAGCAACTGACGCAGGACCCAAGACTTTGGAATTCAGGCCGACTGAGGGCAACCTGCCTGCAGGATTACCTAAATGTAATGACTGCAACAGTGAAACACGAAGAACATCAACTGTTAAACCACTTAAAAGTACAGTTGTGTACCTACCACAAATGTAGATGTTCGAGTGTATTCACTGTTGCAGTCATTACACTTGGGTTATCCTGCTGGCAGGCTACCCGCAGTAGGCCTGAATTCCAAAGTCCTGGTCCGGCGTCAGTTGCTATCTCCTCTTCCTGATGTCAGTGCGCCAGGAAAATAAAAGAAGCAGCCGGTGACATTTTCTTCAGTTTTTCTTGCCCCAGATGTCAGGTGCCCCCAAAAGGGTAGGCTAAAAATTCTGCTCATAAAAAAGCATGCACATTACCTTCATCTACAAGCAAATACACCACATAGGTAATATAGAATAGAGAAGTACAGATAAGTCCCAGCAATGAAAGGGGGATGGTGGGAGGGTAACCTGGACTGCAACAGTGAATACACTCTAACATCTACAATTATGATAGGTACACAACTGTACTATGTTCATCGTGTTTCACTGTTGCAGTCATTACACTTGGGTTGAATCCCAAAGCTGAGGTTGGGTGGCTGGGCCTAAATAGAATTAGGGGTGGCTATGAGGCCCTGCAGAACTGCAGTAGCAAAGCCTGCTCTGGATTTAGAGTAAAGAGGCAAGTGGTACTGCTTTGTAATAGTGTGCACTGAAGTCCAAGTTGCAGCCTCCAAAATGTCCTTGGTTGGTACTCCTCTGAGGAAGGCTGCTGAAGTGGCTGCTGCTCTGGTTGAATGGGGCCTAATGCCCTTAGGCACTGATTTGCCATGTTGTGAATAGCAGAAACGAATGCAGTGGCCTATCCATTTTGAAATAGTCTACTTTGAAACAGCTTTTCCTTGCAATCCTGCAGCATATGCCACTAAGAGTTGCTCAGTTTTTCTGAAAGCTTTAGTTTTGTCCAAGTAAAAGCGTAGCTGTCTGTGCATGTCCAAAGAATGCAGAAGTCTCACCCCCTTATTCTGCGGGTTTGGATAAAAGGTAGGCAAATGTATGGTTTGGTTAAGAGCCACACTGGACACTACCTTAGGCATAAATGTTGGGTTTGTCCTTAAAGAAACCCTGTCTGGATGGAAAATAATAAAAGGTTCCACAGCCATTAGTGCCTGTAACTCTGAGACTTATCTTGCTGAAGTTATTGCTAGGAGCAGAGCAGTTTTCCATGACAAGTATTTTATCTCAGCTGTACTGGCTGGCTCAAAAGGAGGCAGCGTGAGTTTTTCCAAGACAAAATTGAGGTCCCATGCAGGTACTGGAGCTCTCCTTGGAGGTCTTATGTTTTTGGCCCCTTTGAGATACTGCCTTAGCAGTGGATGCGAAAAAATAGGTGGGTCCATATTGTAATGAGCTGAAATGGCAGAGGCATGGCTCTTAATTGATGAGAAGGATAGGCCTTTGTCCAGCATCTCTGTTAGGTATTGTAAAATCTGAGGAATATTTGGTAGAAGCGTGTCCATTCCTTGTACCTGGTTCCAAGCACAGAATCTCTTCCATTTTTCTGCATAAGATTTTCTGGTGCTGGGCCTCCTGGCCTCCAAAATAACATCCATAACTGCTTTAGAGAGAGGTTTGTTCTGAATGGTTACATTATCCACCATGCAGCCAGATTTAGAGTTCTAAGTTGGCTGTGCATGATCTGATTGTTTTGTTGGGTCAGCAAATGAGGAATTTGAGGTAATGTCCAGGCTGGGCCTTGAGACAAGCTCTTTAGGATTGGGTACCAGTGCTAGCGTGGCCAGTCTGGGGAAATCAGGATAATTTTTGGCTTCTCTTGTCTGACCTTTAGGAGTACCTTGGGGAGGAGAGGCAGTGGAGGAAAAGCATATACTGTAAGGGCTTTCCAGCTGAATGATGGGGCATCCACTTTCCATGCTTGTTTGTGATATGTCCTTGTGCAGAATCTCTGTAGCTGGCAGTTGTGAGGGGAGGCAATTAGATCTAGGTCTGGGCATCCCCATTTCCCTGTTATCATGCTGAAGATTTGTGGATCTAGTTTCCACTCGTGAGGATCCATGAGGTTGCTGCTTAGTTCGTCTGCCAGAGCATTTGTCTTTCCTGGCAGGAATTGTGCTTGCAGGTGTACCTGATAAGTCAATGCTGTGTTCCACAAAGTCATGGCTTGTCTGAAAAGGGGGTAGGAATGTATGCCTCTTTGCTTGTTTATGTACCACATGATTGTAGTATTGTCTGTCTTTATCAGCAGTTGTCCTGGATGAAGTAGATCCTTGGGGCATTTTGTACAGCTAGCATCTCTATGATTGATATGAAGATGCATTTGGCTTGCGAGCCATGTGCCCTGAAATATTTTCCTGCCATGTGTGCCCACCAGGCATAATCTGATGCATCTGTTGCGAGTGTCTGCCCGGCTATGGGTAAAGTGAATGGCTGTCCCTTGTAGTGGTGACAGGCCTGTGCCCACCATCGAAACTCCCGTTGCAGGCAGGGAATGAGAGTAATTAATGTTTCCAGACTGTGACAATGTTGAGTCCAAACACTTTTTAGATACCATTGTAGATGTTCATCATGTTACACTGCTGCAGTCATTACACTTAGGTTATCCTCCGCAGTCGGCCAGAGTTCCAAAGTCTTGGTCTGGTGTCGGTTGCTGTCGCTTCTTCCCTGACGTCAGTGCGCCAGGGGTATATAAGATGCATCCAACGCCATTTTCTTCAGTCTTTCTTGCCGCGCGGTGCCCGAAGCAGAATTAGTTCGCAAGTGCCGGTCGGCCGACTCCTGAGATTTTTGAAGTCGAATTTCAGATTCAAAGTCTTCAGTAAAGCTAAGTACCCCGTTGGGGAAACTTTTTTCTTGCCTCAGACCGATGTCAGAAAAAGTTAATAATTGTATTTCTTGTGGGAAGCAAATACCTCATAAGGACTTCCACTCTTACTGTATTCTATGCCTAGGCCCTGATCACGACGTCACTAGTTGTCGGTTTTGTGCTAGATTTAAACAAACGCACTATAAAAAGACTTTTGATTTTGCTTTGCACTACTTTGGCCGAAGGTTCAATTATACTATGCCGTTGGATCAACAGACGACCGCAATACCAAAAAAACGCAAAGACAAGGATAAAGACAGGCATCCAAGGTCCAAAACTGACGAAACCTCTTCTAGGCCAGTCGCCGATTCACAGTGAGGCGCTTTCACAGCCCCTGACACCCGCTACCTCAGAGCCACAGGCCGCCTCCGACTCCCACGTGGAGACAACTAGGCCTCTGGAAACTCAAGGTACTGGGCCTACAGAAACTAATCCCTCAGATGGGTCCGGAGCCGCTGAGCAGGCATCGGCTTCTGAGGGTGTTTTCAGACCTTCACAACTTACCATTAAAACAACAGCCAAGACAAAAGTACCATTAAAGACAAAGAAACAAGTACAGCATTCTCCTGGACAGTCCTCCATGCCTAAGAAACAGATGCTTAAAATGGCCGAAGACCTCATTATTCTAATTAGGGGTTCCCATCCCCCTCCTGAGAAAAGTCCTAGGCAGGATACAGACTATGATTCCTCTGATCAGGTTTCCATTTCCTCTGATTCCTCTTCGGACCAGGGATACTCTCTACCCCCCTATGAGGACTCTAATGCTGAAGAATCTATCCCTTCAGCCTCTCCTCCTGAGGATTATTCTTTTGGGGAAACTTTACATACCATGAGGGAGCATTTCCATTGGGAAAGTCTGGATTACTCAGAATCCAAAAAAAGGCTCAGTGATTTCCTTTTATTACCTCAGCACAGGTCCCTGGCTATTCCACCTGTGCTAGATATTGTGGATGATGTGTTCTCTGAATCTAGCTCATCTCCTGATTTTTTGCCCCCTGCACCAGCCAAGCCAGATAGGTATTATAGAGTCCCTGACTCTCACAAGTTTCTTTATAAAAACCCTTCTGCTGATCCAGAAACTATTTCCCAGGGTCCAAAAGGGGTTAAGGCATCCATTGCAAAAAATCCAGTACCCTCTGACAGAGATTCCAAAGCTTTGGATAGATGGGGGAAGAAAGTATACACTTCTGCAACTTTAGCAAGTAAGAGCTTTAAATTGCCAGTTTCACATGCTTAAGTATCAACAATATTTAATGGCTCAGTTAAAACAGAAAATGCTTGCAAGCTCAGAAGCTCCTGATTGTAAAGAAATGCGGGATTTATTGCATGCAGTTGAACAGGTGGGAAAACATACTCTGCAATGTGGTTTTGATTCTTTAGAGGCCTCTTGTAGAGCCGCAGTTACAGGTTCTGTGATTCGAAGACATGCTTGGTTAAAAGAACAGAGTTTACCTGATCATGTTAAGGTAAAATTATTGGATGCTCCTTTACAGCATGATACCTTGTTTGGTGTTAAAGCAGAAGAGGTGTTAAATAAAATGGAGGATAAAGTTAAATCTATGCAAACAGTCAAGGATTTCTTACAGGTACAGCCACCTTGATTTAGCAGAAATTGGCCAACAAAGAATTGGTCCTTTCCAGTGTCAGACAGGCCACAGAGAGGCAGATACAGACACCCAAGAGGCAGATCTCAACCCCAAGGCTCAAACAGACAACGACGGTGGGGCACCTCAACCCCAAAAGGAGGTGAGGACAAGTCTCAACCTTACAGGAAACAGTCACAATGACGTTCCCCTACGTACGCCAAGCACTTCCCTTTTGGAAGCCCCCTTAGGGGGAAAACTAGCACTTTTTTCTCAAAACTGGCAAATAATCACCCAAGACAAATGGGTTCTGAATATTGTGACTCAAGGTTATTGGTTCCACTTTCATACTTTACCAAGGCTAAAAGGAATGCCAGACCTGCCACAAAATCAATGGGCAGAGGCACAAAAACAAATTTCAGCCCTCATGGACATGAGAGCTATTCAAAAGGTACCACAACAGGAGCAAGGACAAGGATTTTACTCAAGACTCTTCCTGGTACCCAGAAAGGACAAGGCCTGGAGGCCCATACTAGACCTTTCAATTCTAAATACTTACCTGGATATTCCGAAATTCAAAATGTTGACATTACAGCAGCTTCTACCCATGCTGGGCAAGAAGGCTTGGCTTGTTACTCTGGACCTCAAAGAGGCATACCTGCATGTCCCTAGTAGACAAAATTGCAAAAGATACCTCATATTCAAAGCTGGTACAATGCACTACCAATTCTCTGCACTGCCCTTTGGCTTATCTACTGCGCCCAGGGTCTTCACAAAGTGCCTGGCACCAGTAATTGCATTTTGCAGACAAAAAGGAATTCAAATATATCCATACATGGACGACTGCCTCATTCAAGAAGAGACAAAGGATGTTCTTCTACAGCATCTGGCATTTGTAAAATGGTTGCTAATTTCTCTAGGGTACACAGTAAACGAAAAGAAGTCAAAACTAGTGCCCTCACAACAGATTATATTCCTAGGTGTCAGCTTAAATACAACGGCCCAGATGGCTTACCTCACGCCAGACAAGCAAGTTCAACTAACTCAATATTTTCAATTACTGGCAGAAAAGTCCCATCTCCCTGCAAGAAAAATTCTGCAGGCCCAGGGATTCATGGCATCCTGCATACTACTAACACCATATGCCAGACTGCATATGAGGAAATTACAATGGTACCTAAAAAGTGTTTGGACTCAACATTCTCACAGTTTAGAAGCAGTAATACCAATGATTCCCTGCCTACAACAGAAGCTTCGATGGTGGGCACAGGCATGTCACCTAAACAAGGGTCAGCCTGTTACCCTACCCACAGCCAGGCAAACTCTAACAGATGCCTCGGATTACGCCTGGGGAGCACACATGGCAGGAAAATGCATTTAGGGCAAGTGGACCACAGACCAGATGCATCTTCACATCAATCAAAAAGAGATGTTGGCTGTTCAGAATGCTCGAACAGCTTTCAAGGACCTTCTGCATCCAGGACAATTATTAAAGACAAACACCACAGTAATGTGGTACATAAACAAGCAAGGGGGCACTCATTCTTATCCCCTATGCAGGCAAGCCATGACCTTGTGGAACACAGCTCTTACGTATCAAGTTCACCTGCAAGCACAATTCCTGCCAGGAAAGAAAAATACTCTGGCAGACGATCTAAGCAGAAATATCATGGACCCTCACGAATGGAAATTGAATCCACAAATCTTCAGCATGGTAACGCAAAAATGGGGATGCCCAGACATAGATCTTGTTGCCTCCCCACTGAATTGCCAACTACAAAAATTCTGCACAAGGACTTATCACAAACAAGCATGGAAAGTGGATGCTCTTTTGTTCAGCTGGAAAAACCTAAAAGGTTATGCCTTCCCGCCACTGCCTCTCTTTTCAAAGGTACTCCTAAAAGCCAGACAAGAAAAGCCACAGATGATCCTGATTGCACCAGACTGGCCACGCCAGCACTGGTACCCTATCTTAAGGAAGTTAGCTCAAGGCCCACCATGGATTTTGCCTCAAATTCCACACCTTCTGACTTAACAAAACAATCAGATCCTGCACGGTCAGCTCAAAACCCTAAACCTGGTGGCATGGCAGATTCATTAGTCAAACAGGCAACACCTCTCTCTAAAGCTGTTATGGATGTTATTTTGGAGGCCAGGAGGCCTAGCACCAGGAAAGCTTACTCAGAAAAATGGAAGAGATTCTGCGCCTGGAACCAGGCTCAAAGCCTTGACCCTCTTGTTCCAAACATTCCTCAGATTTTACAATACTTAACGGAGATGCTGGACAGAGGCCTATCCTTCTCATCAATTAAGATCCACACCTCTGCCATTTCAGCACATTACAACACAGATCCCCCTTTATTCTCTCATCCCTTGCTAAAGCAGTACCTCAGAGGGGCTAAAAACATAAGACTGCCCCGGAGAGCACCAACACCAACTTGGGACCTCAATTTTGTTTTGGAAAAACTGACCCTGCCACCTTTTGATCCAGCCAATACAGCCGATCTAAAATTTTTATCATGGAAAACAGCTTTGCTCCTGACAGTAACTTCAGCACGAAGAGTCTCAGAGCTACAGGCATTAATGGCAGTGGAACCTTTTATAATTTTTCATCAGGACAGGGTTTCTTTAAGGACAAACCCTACCTTTATGCCAAAGGTGATATCTAGTGTGGCTCTTAACCAAACCATCCATTTGCCAACTTTTTATCCAAACCCCCAGAATAAAGGGGAGAAACTTCTGCATTCTTTGGACATACACAGGCAGCTATGCTTCTACTTGGACAAAACAAAAGCTTTCAGGAAAACTGAGCAACTGTTTGTAGCATATGCTGCAGGATCACAGGGCAAGGCTATATCAAAGCAGACTATATCCAAATGGATAGGACACTGTATTCGTTACTGCTACACACAGCATGGAAAATCAGTCCCAAATAACTTTAGGCCACATTCCACCAGGGCAACAGCCACTTCAACAGCCTTTCTCAGAGGAGTACCTACCAAGGAAATTTTGGAGGCTGCAACTTGAGTTCAATGCACACCTTTACCAAGCATTACCACCTGCCTCTTTACTCTAAATCCAGAGCAGGATTTGCCACTGCAGTTCTGGACGGCCTCATAGCAAATCCTAACTCTTTACAGACCAGCCACCCAACCTTTAGCTTTGGGATTCTACCCAAGTGTAATGACTACAGCAGTGTAACACGATGAACATAGTACAGTTTTGTACCTACCATAAATGTATATGTTCGAGTGTTCACACTGCTGCAGTCCAGGTTACCCTCCCTCCATCCCCTATGAACTAGCTGGATTTATCTATACCTTTCTATCCTATACAACCTTTGGGGTGTATTTGCTTGAAACTGAAGGTATTGTTTTTATTTTATATATATATATTTTATTAGCAATATGTATTGCCTACCTACTTGGGGGCACCTGACATCTGGGGCAAAAATAACTGAAGAAAATGGCGTCGGATGCATCTTATATACCCCTGGAGCACTGATGTCAGGGAAGAAGCGACAGCAACAGACGCCGGACCAAGTCTTTGGAACTCTGGCAGACTGCGGGACCGCCTGACGACAGGATAACCCAAGTGTAATGACTGCAGCAGTGTGAACACTCAAACATCTACATTTATGGTAGGTACAAAACTGTACTTTTCCTCATATGCAGTCTTGCATATGGAATTAGTAGAATGCAGGATGCCATGAAGCCCAAAGCCTACAGAATTTTTCTTGCAGTTAACTGGGTCTTTGTTGCCATCATTTCGAAGTAAGAAGTCAATTGTCGTTGTTTGTCTGGCGTGAGATAAGCCATCTGGGTAATTGTATTTAAGCTTGCACCCAGGAATATTATCTCTTGAGAGGGTATCAGTTTTGATTTATTTTTGTTCACTGTGTACCCTCGGCAAATTATTAATCTTTTTACAAACGCCAGATGCTTCAGTAGAATGTCCTTGTTCTCTGCTTGTATAAGGCAGTCATACAAGTAGGGATATATTTGTATCCCTCTTTGTCTGCAAAATGCAATTACTGGTGCCAGGCATTTTGTGAAGACCCTGGGTGCAGTAGATGAGCCAAAGGGCAGTGCAGAGAATTGGTAATGCATTGAGCCAGCTATGAATCTGAGGTATCTTCTGCAAGATTGTCTTATTGGAACATGCAGGTATGCCTCTTTGAGGTCCAAAATTACAAGCCAAGCCTTTTTGCCCAGCATGGGCAGAAGCTGCTGCAGAGTCAACATTTTGAATTTTGGAATGTCCAGAAAAGTGTTTAGAATAGACAGGTCCAGTATTGGTCTCCAGGCTTTGTCCTTTCTGGGTACCAAGAAAAGTCTCGAGTAAAATCCTTGTCCCTGCTCTTGCTGTGGTACTCGTTGAATAGCCCTCATGTCCATAAGGGATGAAACTTGTTTTTTTGCCTCTGCCCATTGACTGTGACAGGTCTGGCATACCTTCTGTCTTTGGAAGGGTGTGAAAGTGAAACCTGTAGCCCTGAGACAGCCTGAGACACTATATTCAAGACCCATTTGTCCTTGGTGATCATGTGCCAATTTTGTGAAAAAAGTGCTAGTTTTCCCCCTAAGGGTGCTGCCAAAAGAAGAGTGTTTGGCATTGGTAGAGGAAAGTCATTGGGACTGTTTCCTGTATGGCTGTGATTTGTCTTCTCTGCTTTTGGAGGTAGAAGCACCCCATTGTTTAGGCCTGTATGAGCCTTGGGGCTGGGATCTGCCTCTAGGGCATCTGTATCTGCCTCTTTGTGGCCTGTCTGACACTGGAAAGGACCAATTCCTAGAAGGCCAGTTCCTGCTAAATTTGGGTGGCTGTACCTGTAGGAAATCCTTAACTGTCTGCATAGATTTTGCTTTATCCTCCATTTTCGTCAACACCTCTTCTGCCTTAACAACAAACAAAGTATCATGCTGTAATGGAGCATCCAATAATTTTGCTTTAACATGATCAGGCAGATTTTGTTCCTTTAACCAAGCATGCCTTCTAATGACAGAACCCGAGACAGCGGCCCTGCAAGAGGCCTCCAGTGAATCAAAACCACATTGCAAAGTATGCTTTCCCACTTGTTCAGCTGCATGCAATAAATCCTGCATTTCCTTGTTATCAGAACATTCAGAATTTGTCATCATTTTCTGTTTTGGCAGTGACATTAAGTATTGCTGATATTTAAGCATATGAAACTGACAATCTACAGCCCTTACAGCCAAGGTAGCAGAAGTGTAAACTTTTTTCCCCCATCTGTCCAGTACCCTAGAATCCCTATCGGAGGGGACAGGGTTTTTTGCAGTGGAAGCCTTGACCCCTTTGGGACCCTGAGATATAGTTTCTGGGTCAGCAGCAGGATTTTTATATAGAAATTTATGAGAATCTGGAACCCTGTAGTATCTGTCTGGCTTAACAGGAGCAGGGGGTAAGAGTCAGGACAAGCCGGACTCTGAAAATACATCATCTGCAATGTCTAGAACAGGTGGAATAGCAAGAGATCTGTGCTGAGGTAGTAAAAGTCTCTGAGCCTTTTCTTTGATTCTGAGTAATCTTGGCTCTCCCAGTGAAAATGCTCCCTTATGGTATGCAGGGTTTCCCCAAAACGTTAGGAAAAACAACTCCAATACAGGAATCCACTTTGAGTAAAAGAAAAAATGTCGTCGACCACTGTGTAGATGGAAAAGACAATAAGGCACAGACCAGGAACTTGATGCAGATATATTTTTCACAATTTATTCCAAAAAAGCACACCAACTGAGCGCGGTTTCCCCAAATCCTCAGGAGGAGAGGCTGAAGAAATAGATTCTTCAGCATCAGAATAGAGGGAGGAAGAGAGTATCCCTGTTCAGAAGAGGAGTCAGAGGAAATGGAAACCTGATCTGAAGAGTTATATTCTGTCTCTTGCCTAGGCCTCTTATCAGGAGGGGGGTGGGAACCCTTGATCAAAGTAATTAGGTCTTCGGCCATTTTAAGCATCTGTTTCTTAGGCATGGAAGTCTGTCCAGGAGAATGCTGTACTTGTTTCTTTGTCTTTAGAGCTGTTTTAGTCTTTGCCTTTGAAGCTGAGGTTTGCTTAACATATAACTGTGTAGGTCTGAAAACACCCTCAGAAGCTGATGCCTGCTCAGTGGGCTCCGGACCCATCTGAGGGAATAGTTTCCGAGTGTCCAATACCTTGAGTATCCAGAGGCCTAGTCGGCTCCACGTGGGAGTCGGAAGCGGCCTGTGGCTCTGAGGTAGCAGGTGTCAGGGGCTGCAAAAGCGCCTCACTGAGAACCGGCGACTGGCCTAGCGACGGCCTCATCGTCTGTTTTGGACCTTGGATGCCTGTCCTTTCCCTTGCTTTTTTTTATATACTCCGGTCGTCGACTGTTCTGATGGCATTATATAATTAAATCTTCGGCCAAAGTAATAGAAGGCAAAATCGTGCAGACGCTTAATAGTGCGTTGGTTAAATGTAGCACAAAACCGACAGCTAGCAACGTCATGGTCTGGGCCTAGGCAAGGAATACAGTAAGAATGAAAATCCTTATGAGGTATTTGCTTCCCACAAGAAATACAATTGTTAACTTTTTCTGACATCGGTCTGGAGCAAGAAAAAAAGTTTCCCCAATGGGGTACTTAGCTTTTTTGAAGACTTCGGATCTGAAATTCGATTTGAAAATCTCAGGAGTCAGCTGACCAGCACTTGCGAACTGCTTTTGCTTCGGGCACCGTGCGGCAAGAAAGACTGAAGAAAATGGTGTTGGCTGCATCTTTTATAACCC
>NC_056750.1:800789295-800814295 GCF_019279795.1 Protopterus annectens
TTCAGTGAAGTCAGAGTCCTTTTCCAACCTTTTAGTAATGGGCTTAAACTGGCATCAGATGAGCCTTAGATGAAGAATGGAAAGGGAATGGAATAACAAGCATTTCAGTTTGACTTGTTCAGAAAATGCACTGTAATACAAGGCCTTTTATTCTAACAACTTTCTTAAGTGTATAAGAGCAATATTTAAAATTTGTCCATATTTTGGGGTCTTTGTCCCCCCATTATTTTAGGTTTTGTCCAGATTTTTTTCTGCTAATAGGTTAAAAGCTATGGGGGGCTTAGTTAAAGATTAAGATGAAGTAAAGGAAAATTGCAATAGTGGACATCCTTACTTATTAGAACATTTTCTGCAACTTTATTAATATAATATTCTGCATGCTTGTTAAGATATCAAATACTGGAGATGTTATGGGGAAGAGAAAGTTAAATGTGAACATGATTTTGGGAGTATATTGAGCTTGCAGACTTTAAAAATTCACCAAGAGAATGTTGTTGTCATAAATATTGAGGGGCACCAAATTATTCTTCTGAGCTGAGACACAGGATCCAAATTGCCTAGACATAATAAAGCCTTATTAAGTTTAATTCTATCAACTGCCAAAAAAAAGCAATGACTAGAAAATAGAAATCAGAATCTAAACTAACGGTATTTTAAAGCACTGAATATTGTGAAAGAGATCAAAGTACTACAAGTGGGATCTTTAGAAGAGGGAAGGAAAAAAGTACACATAAATACTCGGAATTGTGGAAACAATGCATGAATTCATGCAAAAAAATATGTTCAGGAGAATAAGGAGTAAGGTTTTACGAAAGACATGAAATAAGCAATTTGTGTAATGCTGGATTAAATGAGAGTCATTACAAAGAAACAAAATGTAGATTTAATATATAATGTATGTAAATGAAAAAAAAAGTTTTCTTTTAATTTGTGTGTGCCTACGTCTGAAGTGATGAAAGTGTTAACTTATACTACTGTACATCTCACTCACACACACACACACACACACACACACACACACACACACACACACACACACACACACACACACACCCACGTAAGGGAGTAAGAATGTGTGTTATGTACTAAATGCTGCTAGGGAGGGGGAGTTAGCATTGCACTGAATTGTTCAAGGCACTAAGAGTTTGGGTTCCCTCCTGAGGCAAAATAGGCGGCTAAATAGACTGATCTTGACTTTCCAACAGAAACCTGAAAAACACCAAGTGCATCATTAATTTGATTCTAGAAGAACACTATGGCATATGGTGAGGGCTATATCCTGGTGTCCACAGATGGGTCTACCTGAAAACGCCAGAAGTGCACAACGCTGACAACGAGAACACCGACAACGGAGAAGACCGACCGTTGAGAATACAGATGCTGAGAACACCGACATGTTAAGGTAAGTGTGCGATAGGGACGGACGTTAGGGTCAGGGTGTGGGTAAGGTAAGTGTACAATAGTGACGGACGTTAGGGTACGGTGCAGGTCAGGTAAGTGTGCGATAGTGACGGACCTTAGGGTTAGGGTTTGGGTTAAGGTTAGTGCATAGATAGTTGTGTATGTAAGGTTTAGTGTAGGTTTGTAAGGTTTTTGGTGTGTTTGTGTTGTGCGTGCGTTTTTCAGGAAAGGTATTTATTTTGTTGATTGTGGGGATTTTGGTTTGTCGGGCACGTGAAGTTTCATGTTTTTGAACTATCTTTTTTTGTCATGTTGGTTATTTCATTGTTGGCATTTCGGTGTTATTAGGTAGACCCCCACAGATATAGAGAGACCACTCATCTCCCCTAGTACTTCTCTGTGGGCTATACAAACACACTAAAGGCCATACTGTATTCCTGTCTACTGTAAAGCTATCAAGATTTTCTTTCTCGGAAAAATTAAAATGTTGCCTTCGTTGCATGTGTTATTGATTATAGTCTTCATGGCCAGCAAGTGCAACTGGACACGTGATTTTGGTGTGGCCAAGATAAACAGTTTAACGGGATATAGCAAATCTAGAATATACAGCAAGCATCTTTGTGAACTGCAAAGTAGATAGAAAAGGTAGTAGGTAACTTGTTATAAGGCAATAGTGCACAGTGGTGATATCTATAAAAATAGAAATTATGAATCACACAGAAGTGAGAAACTTGCCTTGTTTACATAAGATGATCATGACATTATCAGTCAATCAGATATTGTATCTGATAAAGATACTAAAGTAAACAACTGACATTTTTCCTTATTTTTTTAGTTTTAAGAAATGTAGGCATTTCAATGTAAAAGGAAAGTAAAGGCTAGATTAAAGCATGTTTAAGTTAATAAGCTGCAATCTTTCGTTTTTGAGGCTGGGGAGGAGTGTGAAAGTGCACAAATTACAATATATGTAGAGTTGATATGTTTTCCCTTACTTTTGCATAGCTGAATATCTGGATTAAGGCACTTAATTTAGCAAGTTATTTTGGAAGTAAATAAGAACACTGAATGTAATGAAAAGTTTTCCATTAACAAATGAATGTTCAATGTGTGTTGAGGAGTCTGCAGCTAAGGCAGCTGAACATTTCATATTTATGTTTTCATGGAAGCAAGCTGACTATAAGGGAAAACAATAAAAGCCAGAGTACCTGTCTTCTATTCCAGGAATGCATTGAAAATACTTGTACTACCTGTACAAGAATTACCGGTTTCTGCTACAACAACCTGACCAAATCACCTAGAGCCACATTTTACATCATCAAATGGCCAGCTCTGCCACAGCGTGCAGTCTGTGATCTGTGTTCTACTATCTTGAGGATACTGTGCACCACTGTAGATGCCAAAAGCAGTTGGTACATACAACTCTTCCCCATATAGGGCACCAAGTAGAGTCTGTGCTGCTGCCCACAGCTCCATTCGTTGGCAAATTTTTTGAGACGGAAAAACTCAGCATGCTTTTCAGAGGTGAGGGGAGCCCCATATAGAAAACAGGGAGAACATGCAAACAGGCATTGGTCAGAGGTTAGGATCAAACCTTGTACTTGGTGCATGGGAGGCAAAGACCTTAACCATTATGCCAACTGGTCTCTTCTGTGTCTACTACCAAAGCCACAGCAAAATCATCTGCAAATGAATACGTATTGCTGTTCTTCACACATGATGTCCAAGCTTTTTAGGGTGATATTTCCACAACCACTGAACCCAGTGTCCTACTTTTCCACTCCCACCCGGTAGTTAACTCATCAGACTGCGCCACCCCTTTTGCAAATTCCTGGATCCGCCAATGAATTTTGTATATATATATATATATATATATATATATATACACATACATACACACACACACATATATAATATGCAATATAAACACACACACACACATATATAATATGCAATATGTGTAAGTGTGTGTGTATGTATATATATATATATATATATATATATATATATATATATATATATATGTATATATATATATATATATATATATATATATATATATATATATATATATATAGATATATATATATATATATATATATATATATACATATATATATACATATATATTTATATACATATATATATATATATATATATATATATACATATATATATATATATATATATATATATATATATATATATATATACACATATATATATATATATATATATATATATATATATATATATATATATATATATATATATATATATATATATATATATATATATATATATATATATATATATATATATATATATATATATATATATATATATATATATATATATATATATATATACATATATATATATATATATATATATATATACACATATATATATATATATATATATATATATATATATATATATATATATATATATATATATATATACACATATACACATATATACACACACACATATATATATATATATATATATATACATATATACATATACAAGCAGTCCTCAGGTCCTCAGGTTAAGGATTAGATAAGATCAGTTTTTTAGTCTTTCCTTCAGTCAAATTTGTATGCCAATCGAAACACGTACATATGGTTCTTATTAAATGTCACTTAGTCAAATGTTTGCCTCAGTCTAGTGCTTATTTTACTTTTCTTTGCATATAAAACACTTTAGAAGCACTTCCAAACAAACAAACAAAAAATATTAAACATAATACTCTATACAGTAGCTATGCTTCCTTGCTTTCAATCAACAAAGATGGTTTAAGGCATCTTGTTATTAAATGCAGTGTCTATGAGGACTACACACACACACACACACACACACACACACACACACACACACACACACACACACACACACACACACACACACACACACACACACACCTACATATAATGGGTCACCATTTATCATCTCAATCACAACATTTTTAAATACTATCCCATCCCATTCCTTTCTGATGTTGTACCTAATGTTTATTTTACGTAGGATCTGTATACATTCTGGCACTCTTTTTGAAGTTACTTGGTGAATTATTAGTCAAACAATGTTTTGTGTTTTTATCAGACATTATCTGTATACTGTGTGGAGTGATCTCTATTATGTATAACACATCCGACATTTCCTTAATCCATTACTGATTACATGCATATTTTCTTATACTCTTTCTTCATATGCAGTTTTTTTATACACTGCCAATGTGGTTGTGCTATGTCTTACAGCCTTCCAGGACTACACTGAAAATAGGATATTCCGCTAAGGAATTGTCAGTCGGAATATGTAATAAATAAATTCAAGAAGAGTGGGCTTGAGCACTAAAAAGAGACCATTACACTGCACCTGAAAAAAAAAAATAAAACCAATTTCACATTTTGGGAGCAAATAGTGTATGGTAGGGGTAGGAATATGAAAAATATACTCGAAAGTAACCCTACCAAGAAGAAATACAATACCTCATCAATGACTATGTGTGGTATGTGCAGATATTGTCAATTTATTAACAAGGATCCTTAATTATGTATAAGAGACTACAAATTTTCTATTTCATGCCCTGGTAAATGTAATTGTAATAGTACTAAACTGGTCTATGTGGCAACTTGCACAGCTTGCGAAGCTTTCTATGTTGGAAAGACTATAAACAGGCTGCGTGATAGGATTTCAGAACATTTGAAAAGTATCAAAGGTAGAGATAAGCACAATGCACTTTATGTACACAGTCAACATTGTATGAATTTTAAAAAGTTTTTATTCTTTGTTGTAGAGTATGCATTAGTGAAAGAGGGGGAGACATTAATCTTATTTGATTCTGAAGGGGACCCTTTATGCCCATATGATCTGCAAAGGGAATACCATGGGCTACGGCTAGAAGTGCCAGACAGTAGGCTCTGGGCACTACCAACTGTTGTATTCTCACCCTTAAGCTCTCCCTCACGGGGCTACTCTCTATACAGTAACCCTTTGTCCTAGTATACAGACTTCCTCTTCCCTTGAGAATCGGGTACTTCACTAGCTATGTCTCTCAAGCCTTGTAATGTCGAATCTGAGAGCTGAGCCTGTCTCAACCCTCTCTTTGTAACCCTTCCCAGTTCCACAGGAACTCTGGCATCCTCTAACATCATGGGTACTACTACTCGCCTCCACCTTTGCAGTCACTGTCCAAGGGAACATCAGTACTCACAAACAGCTGTGACTCACCTTCAGTCTCACTGCTACAGGGTAGCTCCCTCCCTAAAGTAACCACCTCACCAGTCCTGGCTGCAAGTGTGCAGTCTGTCTGGGTCTCTCCCAGGGTACTAGAGAGACTGTGTGTAACTGCATGTGCACTAGATACTGCCTCATCAAAATCATTCCCTATCAGGACGTCTGCAGGGATATCCTCAAACACACCTTGCTGGCTTCCTTTTCCACCCTCCCAGTCAAGGTGAACCCTAGCCAAAGGTATATGGAATATAAGGTACATAGAAAGCTTCGCAAGTTGACACATAGACCAGTTTAGTACTATTACAATTACATTTACCAGGACATGAAATAGAAAATTTGCAAAGCTCTGACTGGAGTAGACTGACCAAGCAAGTACTGCTCCTCTGTAACCACTGCAGGCTTCACAGTGGTTAGGGCAGAGGCCGTCTATCTCTTAGCCATGGCCTCTTTCCCATTCACTAAGCTAGGATATAACCTCTTGTGGTAGTTTGGTACTGTTGTCACGAGACAACTTACTGTTGGCATTTTGTCATTCCCGCTTACTGTCTCTCCCTTTCGTACCCCACCTTGCCTCCATGGGCATCTATATGCTACATGACCCCACTGGCTGCATTTAAAACATTTAACCCTTGGCCCTGGACGTGTACCTGGACTAGTGGCTTCCCCTGATACTGGCAGACTCTGTTGGGGCAGCCTGGGCTGCTCACCATGGGTTCCCTTAGACCTATGGGCAGAACTGGGTGTCAATTTCCTGTGCAGTGATGCCCTGCTTGCTAGGTATAGGTCTTCCTTCTTCCCAAACTCAACTGCAGTAGTGCATTAAGAGCTAACCAGATTCTCATGTCCTCAGGCAAAGTGCTAAGGGCTTGTTCCATTACCAAAACGTTTGCCAGCCCAAGTGATGACCTGACATCCACTCACCCACCTATGAAAATAAGTGCTTAGTTCAACAACATAGTCACACTTTCACCTGCCTTACTTCTACTCTCACAAAACTTTTTCCTATAAGCTTCAGGTGTTAACTTGAAAACATTCTAGAAAACACATTTTGACTATAGTATAATTTAAATAATCGGTATCAGACAGTTTAGAAATTGCAGTTACAGCTTTACCATGGAGTAAGGGGATCAGGAACAGTACCCAGAGTCCTTGGTAAACATTATACTGTTTACATAGTCACCCTTGCAAACATATGAATGAAACTATCAAAATTATCCCCCTCTGTAAATTGTGGAAGAAATTTACTGACCTTTGTTGCTTCTGGGGTTCGGTTACTCCCTTCCCCATTACCTCCACAACTCTGGCGAAGAGTCAGCATCTCCTTTACATGTTGCCTCTGCCTCTCCTTCTCCTCAACTTCCAGGTGTTGCAGTTTCTCATTTTCATCAGCCTTCAGACGCTGCAGTTTCTCATTTCCCTTAGTCTTGAGATGTCTCAATCTATCTGCTGCCTCTGTTTCCAAATGCTTGGCCTCTAGCTCAAGTTTCTAACTCCAGATGTATTTTTAAGTCCTCTGTAGAAAGACTGAGCTGTCCATTTTCTGAAAGTTGCACATTGACAAGGCCAGTCTGATTGTCCTCCTGGTTGCTATTCTGTGATGCAGCTGCAATCATGTCTGCTTCAGTCAGGCTTGCATGCACCAGTCCTTTAGCCTAGCACATTTCAGCCAAATGGCTCCTTGCCAGCTTGCCATACTTCTCTGCTGATATGATTCCCTGCTATCCCTGATTAACTAAGCTAAAAAAAAATTGTGATATGAACTCTGAATGTTCACTGCGTGGCTGATTGAGAATACAAACACCTTCAGTGACCACTGTACACAGGCTACAGGAATTCAATATCCGCACCACTACAAGCCAATTAATATGTGATGTTGCTAACTCACCATTGTCAACCAATTAATATGTGATGTGGATATCCCACCACTGCCCACCAATTAATATGAGACGCCCTTGCACTGGCCCAGTAATCAAGGAGCCTCAAATCCTCACCACTGGCAACAGTGAGGGACGTACACAATGGGGATCTATATTAGAAGCTCGACCACTTAGCTTGTCGAAAGCCAAAATGTCGACAGCTAAACGGCAAAAGCTTAAAATCGCAAACGGCCACTTACGCAAATTTTTTCATAGGGAAAGAATTCGCTTGGCCGTCAGAAATGAAAATAACCTCCCAAACCCTAACAAAGTGGGGGGCTATGCCCCCCCTAACAAAATATATCAATGCAGATATCGCTGTACATTGGGGAAAGGGCAAATTCCCGATAACGGCCAAGCTAATTCTTTCCCGATTAAAAAATTTGCGTAAGTGGCCATTTGCGATTTTAAGTTTTCACGTTTAGCTGTTGATGTTTTGCCGTTCGACAAGCTAAGCTGTCAAGCTTATAATATATACTCCAAAATGGTAAGATAAGTAGACACACAGTAAAGTACAATTTCCCTTAAGAGCACACAGAGATCAGAGTCAGTCTGGGCTGGTTTCTCCCTCTTTCGCCAGATCCCCAAAAGGACTCCCCACTGGCACAGCTACAGGGTTAAGATCTCAGCTGAGGGATCAACCCAAGACCTCCAAATACCCTCTCTGTCCAACTAGTGCTTCGTGTCCCTGCCCAAGTAGCTGACACACACACATTTTGAGATTTGATTTATACACACACACACACACACACACACACACACACACACACACACACACACACACACACACCTGGGGAAGGCTGGCACAGGTTTACTAGCTATGCCTCCTTCTGCCCAGACTATAAGGTCATTATCACTGCCACTAGCTCCTACTTCTCAGCTACTATAATGGCCCTTACAAAGGGTGACCAATCTTACTGTGTAATGTTACTATTATCCAAATGGCAAGTGTGACCAACTCTTAAGTCTATTTAGGAGTGGCCTGTACAGTGCCACCAAACACACATGCAAGTACTCTAAGAGCTTAAATATGTCTCACAAATACCAGCCACAAAGATTAATAATAAAAGAACAAGACAATACTCAATCAACACAGTAACTACAGAGTTCAGGATCACAGGAAATATTTTAAAACAAAATTGCAGAACAGTCTCAAATAAATACAGAAAGCATCTAAACTAATCTTTACTATACTCCTAGCTATACATAAAAGAAATCACTGTAATCTAGTTACTTACTATTAGCAAGGTAAGTGCAGATGATGGTGATGATAGATGTTTCTAGGTCCATGACAAGATACAAAAAGGACAGTCTTTCTCCGAGAGACTTCTTAAATTTCTATCACACATTACTGCTGGGTCAGCTTGGATGACATCACTCTGTCACCTGCCTTCAGTTCCCAGGCTAACAAATACTAAACATAATTTTTAATATCTCTGTGTGAGAAGTAAACATGTGTCAGATGTGCAACTGCTAGGAAGTCACAGAGCAATAAAACACTTTACATTTAAACATAGTAAATATTTCTCTACAAGACAATAGAAAAATATCTAGCTCTAGGCATCCTGTCTTCTTGCTGCATTAATGAACGTTTATAGCACATCATAAAGCACTTAATTTCAACTTATTTTCTTGAAGTTTTGTAAGTTAATCTTCTATGTTCCGGCAGGGTATGCTGTGGTTGCATTCTTGAAGCTCAGTACATAACATACAGTTCTGCACAAATCATATCAATATTTACAAATGACAGAATTACTTACAAAATTCAAGCTTGCTGGGCTGGCAGCATCACAAGCATTGAAAATTCTAAGACTTTTTCCTAGCAAATAAATGTATTCTTAGTAACAAAGGACGGCAGTCGTCAAGAAATTTATGAAAATATTTGGCAAAGAAGATGTGAACTCCGCAATAGGATGTCTGAGTGAACTTACATATTATTCCCCAAGATACATAAACTGGGCTAGGCTAAGCAGAATTTACACTTCACAGGAACATGTACATTTAATTGAAGGTCTTGATATGCACCTAACATTTCAGATCACGTGCCAATAATAACCAAAACAAAAACACACAAATGAGACACTGGTGTTTTCCCACCCATCTGTTGAAAAGAGGAGCAGCAACTGCACAATAAGAGATTGCATTGATAATATACTTGAGTTTAGAAAGATTACTGTTAATTAACTGTTTATGACTCTAGAGTACAAAAACTTTTAGCACAATGACTCAAGCAACAGAAAGTAGAAAAGGCTGTCACCAAGCTTAGGGAGCCTACAGCAAGGAAGGTAACAAGAAATCCTTTAGAGGTATTAGAAATATTTTGTAAATTCTATGAAAGTCTGTACAAAGCAGAGAAATATGGAAATCAAGAAAAGGTACAAATGGAAATGTTTAAGGGAGAATTTAATATGCCAAGGTTAGAGGTAAATGATGCTCAATTACTAATTGCAAGAATAGGAGGAGACGAGATCAAAATGGTTATGTATAACCAATCTACAGGAAAGTCTCCAGGAATAGATAGTATTCCTGTGGAAGTCTGGAAGTTAGGAGGGAAAAAACTTAAAGATTTGGAAGGTTTTGTTTAACAGTATTTTAAGAGGCAAATAAGTACCAACATCCTGGAAGAAAGTGGTGATAGCTTTAATACCTAAAAAAGGTAAAGACCCATAAGCTCTCACTTCAATACTAAACAAGGATTATAAAGTGTATATGTCTAGAACGGCTAAAAGAATGGCAAAAAGTGATGCCAAAATTGATACATATGGATCAATGTGGCTTTGTGGAGGAGAGGCAAACATTCAACAACATTAACAAAACACTGATGATCCAGAGGGAAGCAGAAGGTAAGAAAACACCACTGTTGTTGGTGGGTCTAGATGCAGAGTAAGTATTTGACAGAGTAAGGTGGGACTTTATGAGCAGGCCAAAGGAATCATCTGCACTCCCTGATAAAACTATAAGGTTGATTAAGAGGGTATATGAGGGATTGGAGGTGAAAATTAAAGTGGGTGGGGTCCTTTTAGATAATTTCTGCTTGAGCAGAGGAACCAAGAAGGGGTGTCTACTTTCCCCTTTGTTATACGCATTATATTTAGAATCACTGGCAAAGAAAATAAGGGACTTAGAAATTCGAGGATATAATTGGTATGGTAGTCAAAAAAAACTCTCTATTTACAGATTATTTTATACCTGACAAAAAGTACAGTTTTGTACCTACCATAAATGTAGATGTTAGAGTGCTCTTACAGCTGCAGTCATTACAGATGGGTTATCCTGCCGTCAGGCGGGTCCTCGGTCGGCCGAATTCCAAAGTCCAGGTCCGGCATCGGTTGTCGTCGCTTCTTCCCTGACATCAGTGCGGCAGGGGTATAAAAGAGGCAGCCGACGCCATTTTCTTCAGTTTTTCTTGCCCCAGATGTCAGGTGCCCCCAGAAGGAAGGCAAAACAAAAAAAATTATGCAAACATGCAATGATGATAAATCAAAAAACAGTAGTTGCAAGCAAATACACCATAAAAGAAAACCCCAAAAAGGTTAAATGATAAGGTGTTTGTCATAAGGCCTGTCCTAAGAAGGAATGGAGGGAGGGTAACCTGGACTGCAGCTGTATGAGCACTCGAACATCTACATTTATGGTAGGTTACAAAACTGTACTATGTTCATCGTGCATACAGCTGCAGTCATTACAGATGGGTAGAATCCCAAAGCTAAGTAAGGGTGGAAGGCACTAAGAGGAACTAGGAGGGGCTAGGATGCCCTGCAAGACTGCTGTGGCAAAGCCCGCTCTAGATTTTGAGTATAGTGGAAGGTGGTAGTGCTTGGAGAAAGTGTGCACTGAACTCCAAGTAGCTGCTTCTAAAATGTCCTTGGTAGGGACCCCCCCTGAGGAAAGCTGTAGCCCTGGTGGAATGGGATCTGATGTATACAGGCACAGTTTTTCCATGAAATGAATAACAAAAGCATATGCAGTGGGCTATCCATTTTGAAATGGTCTATTTGGAAATAGCCCTTCCCTGAGCACCTGTAGCATAGGACACAAAGAGCTACTCAGATTTCCTGAATAGCTTTGTTCTGTCCAAGTAATAACAAAGTTGTCTGTGAATGTCCAAGGAATGTAGTAGTCTCTCCCCTTTATTCTGTGGATTTGGATAAAAGGTAGGTAAATAAATAGTTTGATTCAAAGCTACACTGGATACTACCTTTGGCATGAAGGTAGGATTGGTTCGTAAGGAAACTCTTTCCTGATGGAAAATGATGAATGGTTGCACAGCCATGAGGGCCTGTAGCTCCGAAACCCTGCATGCTGAGGTAATAGCCAGATGAAAGGCTGTTTTCCACAACAAGTATTGTAGCTCTGTTGAAAAAGCCGGCTCAAAGGGAGGCAGGGTCAGCTTTTCCAGTACAAAGTTGAGGTCCCAAGCTGGGACTGGTGGTTTCCGTGGGGGTTTTATGTTTTTTGCCCCTCTAGGGAACTGCCTTAATAGAGGATGTGAGAATAAAGGAGGATCTGTATTGTATTGTGCAGAAATGGCTGAAGCGTGGATCTTGATGGAGGAGAAGGAAAGGCCACTGTTTAACATCTCAGCTAGGTATCGTAAAATTTGAGGTATATTTATTACTCAAGGATTCTGGCCCTTTTCTTGATTCCAGGAACAAAATCATTTCCATTTGGCGGAGTAGGCTTTTCTAGTAGAGGGTCTTCTGGCCTCCAAGAGGACATCCTGCACCTCCTTGGAGAGGAGAGTCTGTTGGGAAATTAAGGTATTCTCCATGCAGCTAGATTCAGGGTTTTGAGCTGGCTGTGAAGGGTTTTGCAGTTGTGCTGGGACAACAGAAGAGGAACTAGAGGTAGCGTCCATGGTGGTGAGTGTGCCAGGCTCTTTAGGAGAGGATACCAGTGCTGTCGTGGCCAGTCTGGAGCAATGAGAATCATTTTTGGCCTCTCTGCTCTGGCTTTTAACAGAACTTTGGTCAGCAGAGGAAGAGGCGGGAAGGCATAGACTGTCAATGTTGTCCAATTGAAAGAGAGTGCGTCCACTTTCCAGGCCTGTGAATGATAGGTCCTTGAACAGAATTTTTCCAACTGGTAATTTCTGTGGGTAGCAAACAGATCTATGTCTGGCTGTCCCCATGCCTGAGTTATCTTTGAGAAGACTTGAGGATGCAACTTCCATTCGGGGTCTGTCATATTTCTGCTTAAGTTGTCTGCCAGTGTGTTTCCTAATTCCAGTGCTGCAGTCATGGTGTTTGTTTATGTACCACATGACTGTGTGGTCTGGAGGTCTTTGAAGGTGCATGGCTAGCATCTCCTTTGCTGATGTGTAGGTGCTTCTTTTTGAGACCATTTTCCTGAATACACTGATCTGCCATGTGTGCTCCCAGTAGTCTGAGGCATCCGTTGTGATGATTTGAGTTGCTTGAGGTAAACAAAGGAGACCTGTGTTTCTTTGCATGCTTGAGCCCACCACAAAAATTCCTTTTGAAGGCATGGAATGAGTGGTATAATTGTTTCCAAGCTGTGGCTGTGTTGAGACCATAAGTTTTTTAGGTACCATTGTAGTTCCCTCATATGCAGCTTTGCACATGGTATTAGTAGGATTGATGTCAAAAATCCTCCCAAGATGTGCACTTTCCTTGCAGAGTTTCTGGTGAGTTGTTTTGCCATTTTGAAGAGTTTTGACAGTTGCCTGGTTTTGTCTGGCGTGGTGAGTGAGCATCATCTATTGTGTAAAGGCTTTAAGCTTGATTGGAAAGTTCTGTTGTATTTTTTTTTATTTTTTTGATTTCTTTTGTACTACTGTGTTTCCCAGGTTTTTTTACAGTTTTATTACAAATGCCAGATGCTGCTTGCTATGATCTTGCTGTCGTTTTTGGATCTCAGTCATTGTATTTGTATTCCTTGATTTGTCTTGCATTCTGCATGCCAGGCAGGCTGATACTGACCTCCTCAGAAACCATGCAAATACATAAGGGAATGCAGAAGCAGAGAATTGTAATGGGTTGAACCTGCAAGAAACTTGAGGTATCTTCTGCAATTGTCCCGATGGGACATGCAGGTATATATCCTTGAGGTCCAACGTACACAGCCCAGACCTTGCCCAGCATGGGGAAGAAGCTGCTGTAATGTGTGAGCATCTTGAATTTGGTATTGTGTAGATATGTGTTATGGGATGGATGGGTCCAAGATGGTCTCCAGTCTTTGTCCTTCCTTGGTACCAGAAATAGAAAACTGGAATAAAGTCTTTTTGCGTTTGCAGGTACTCTCTTGAATTGCTTTAGATAGCGGAAATTTGTCTTTGTTACCTCTGCCCATTGATTTTTGGCAAGTGGTTTGCGTTTTCTCTCATTTTGGAAGGGTGTGAAAGTGGAACATTAGCCTCTGTCTATAATGTCCAGAATCCATTTGTCTTTTACAAACAATGTGCAGTTTTTTAAAATAATGCCAGCCAGTTTTTTCCCCCTGCCATTATAAGCTTTTTTTGGCAGGCATAGGGGGGCAGTGTGTCTGTTTTCAAAATAAAATGATGTGATCTTCTCTCCACCTCTCTTGGGGGTGGTGCTTGCCACTGTCTAGCTGTGTAATATCCTTGAGGTTGTCCTCTACCCCTTGGGCGTCTGTATCTGCCCCTTTGAGGTCTGTCCGTGGCTGGAAAGGACCAATTTTTTTGAAGGCCAGTTTCTGCTGAAGCGTGGAGGTTGCAACTGCAAGAAATCTTTTACTGTTTGCATTTTATTTAGTACCTCCTCAGCTTTAACACCAAACAATACATCTTTTTGAAGTGGTGCATCTAATAACTTTGCTTTGACATGATCTGGTAAGGTTTGCTCTTTGAGCCAAGCATGCCTACGTATGACAGACCCCGTGACAGCAGCTCTACATGAGGCCTCTAAAGCATCAAAACCACACTGCAAGGTATGTTTACCCACTTGCTCTGCTCCATGCAACAAATCCTGCAACTCTTTCAAATCTGGTTGTTCTGTCTGTGTCATTTTGCTTTTCAGCTGAGATAACTAAAACTGTTGGTGCTTTAACATATGAAATTGACAGTTTAATGCCCTCATGGTTAAAGTGGCAGATGTATAAACCTTTTTCCCCCACCTTTCTAATGCTCTGGAATCTCTCTCTGAAGGTAAAGGGTTTTTAGCAGTAGAGGCCTTTATTCCCTTGGGACCCTGTGAAATTGTTTCTGGGTCAGCAGTATGGCTTTTGTAAAGAAACTGGTGAGAATCAGGGACCCGGTAATACCGGTCTGGTTTAACAGGGGCTGGAGGTAAAGAATCTGGATTAAGGCTGGCTTCTGTGAACACATCATCCAAAATATCTAAAACAGGAGGGATAGCCAGGGGCCTATGCTGGGAGAACAGTAAAAATTCCTGAGCCTTTTCTTGGAATCTGAGTAATCCTGGCCTTCCCAGTGGAAATGCTCCCTCAATGTATGCAGGGTTTCCCCAAAAGAGTAGTCCTCGGGGGGGGGGGGAGAGACTGAGGGAATAGACTCCTCAGCATCAGAGTCTTCAAAAGGCGAATAGGCAAAATCCTGGCCCTCAGAATGGTCTGAGGTAATAGAAGCCTGGTCCGAGGAGGGTAAGTCTTCCTCCAGTCTGGGTCTTTTGTCAGAGGGGGGTTGAGAACCCCTGATGAGAGTTATCAAATCCTCAGCCATTTTAAGCATCTGTTTTTTAGGCATGGGGCCTTGAGAGGAGGTCTGAGGACCCTGTTTTTTAGATTTCATGGCAGCTTTAGATTTAGTGAGGGATTTAATAGAGAAGGTGGTAGGCCTAAAGACACATTCAGAAATGGTAGGCCTCACTAAATTTTCAGTTTCCCCGCCAAGAGTGTCGTCGGTATCTGCAGTGGGAATGAAGACCGAGGAGCCTGCGACCTCGGGTACTGAACTCACCGGTAAAATAGTTTCATCGGTAGTCAGGGGCTGCGTAGGCACCTCGCTGAGAACCGGAGAACCGGTAGTCGGCCTAAGCATCATCTCAGTACTCGGTGCAGACCTTGGATGTCGGTCCTTGTCTTTGCGTTTTTTGGCTTAAAACTGGCGTCGGTGTATCCGACGACATGATATAATTAAATTTTTTACCAAAATAATGAAGGGCGAACTCCGCCCGGCGCTTAATAGTGCGCTTGCTGAACCTAGCACAAAAACAGCAGGCCGAGACGCCGTGGTCTGGCCCTAAGCAAGGTATACAGAAAGAGTGAAAATCCTTATGAGGTATTTGCTTCCCACAAGAAATGCAATTATTAACTTTGTCTGACATCGGTCTGAGGCAAGAAAAGTTTCCCCAACGGGGTACTTAGCTTTAAAGAAGACTTTGGCTGAAATACTTTCGTAAATCTCAGGAGCTGGCCGACCGGTACTTGCAAACTGCTTCTGCTTCGGGCACCGCGTGGCAAGAAAGACTGAAGAAAATGGCATCAGCTGCCTCTTATACCCCTGCCGCACTGACATCAGGGAAGAAACGACGACAACCGACGCCGGACCTGGACTTTGGAATTCGGCCGACCGAGGACCCGCCTGACGGCAGGATAACCCATCTGTAATGACTGCAGCTGTATGCACGATGAACATCCAGAAAGGGACATTAGTGTTGTGGAACATTTTGGCACAGTTTTCAAATCGGTTTGAAATACAAAATTAATGAAGCAAAAACAAAGCCAACAGTGGTAAATTATGTACCCACACACAAATTGGTTCAGCAATATCCATATTTATCAGGACATGATAAAATAAAATATTCAGGAGTATAAACTAAAAAGGATTCCAGTGTGACAGCTAAGGATTTGTGGGAAGAGACTAAACAAAAGATAACTGAGAAAATCAAAGCTCTGCTATATGGATATGAATAGTAAGATACAATCAGTCAGAATGTGTTTAAATCACTTTAGTTTTATACACAGGTCAGGCATGCTTTTATCAACCAGAAGAGAAGTTGTAGATGGCAATTAATAAAGAGCTGAAGGATTTTATCTGTGAGGGGAAGATGGCAACAGTCAAGTGGGATAAGTTGATTCTTCCAACAAAACAAGGAGGATTGGGATTACCTGATCTGAAGGGGTATTTCAGAGCAACACAGTTAAGGCTCCTGTACACAGCACAAGCAGAAAACTACAATTCAAAAGTGGAAAGGGATGATGATACAGGTGGTAAAGTCAAGAAACAAGGACAGACAGGGATTCTGGATGCAGGCCTTTAAAAAAAAAAGAACAATAATCATACAGAATACTATACTACAATAATCATACAGAATACTGTATTATAGGGCCACGGTGGTGCAGCGGTTAGCATCGTCACCTCACAGCAAGAGGTTCTCCCGTTTGATTCTCGGATGAAGCGCCTTCTGTGTGGAGTCTGCATGCCCTCCCCATGGTCGAGTAATGTATAAAGACATGCAGGTAGGTGCGTGCATGAATGGGTGTCCCTTATTTGAAGGTTGGGCGTCGGGCTGGCAACTCGGCACCGTAAAAATCCACTGCCAATCATAAGCGGACCGGAGTTCCGCTGTGGCGACCCTAACCGGGAAAAGCCAAAAGACATTACTTTTACTATACAAAATACTATATTCATAACATAGCAGAAAATATTCTAAGAAATAAGCCAACAAGGGAATGCAGAAAGAAGATTCTGCCAGTAGGGATGATTGCAATTAAGGATACAGACAATAGGCAAGATGGGGCTGGAATTTATTGGAGAAAACTGGCAAAGGAATCAAGGTATTGTGAGCAAACAACTAGAGACGTAAAGGTAAAATAATAGGAAGATGCCAATAATTTATTTGGACAGCAGGTTAGAGATTACCTTCCTATCAAGGGCTGATTAGAGGCAAAGAGAAAGGAAAAAGAAATAGGTTTCTAAACAAAAGACCAGCACTGGTGGAGTTTTTAGTAGAATCTAGAGCAGAAGCTGCCATTAAAAAAGGAATAATTAGTACAGCACATAAAATATTGCATGGTAACTATAAGAACCAATCAGAGAAGGTTAGAAAGGATTGGGAAGAGAGCCTGGGTAAGCAATTCACAAAGAAACAAGGGGAAATATATATATATATATATATATATATATATATATATATATATATATATATATATATGCCTCTCAAAGATGCAACAAAATCTAAAGGATTTAGGATTTTTTCTCAAAGATGCAACAAAATCTAAAGGATTTAGGATTTTTGCTTGGAAATATGTACATAGATCCTTTTATACCACAAGCAGACTCCAAAGAATGTTTCCTCAGGTAAACAGCAAATATTGGAGGTGTGATGGGAAAGAAAGAAGTAATTGGGAACAGACTGCTCTATCACAGATGCTGGGTGAGCAAACTGGTGCAACTAGAGGAATGATTTTTCTGATCCACAATACAGAATTGGAATTGCCTAGTCATTGTAAGGCCTTGCAGAGTCTAGTTATGGTGGCTGCAAAAAAGGCAATAAGTGAAAAAAGGAATGTACTAGAAGTAGTGAATATAGTAACAGAGATAAAACTGGAATTGGGATCTTTAGAAAAGGGTAGGAGCTAATTACATAGAGAATTGTGGAAACAATACATACAGGGGAGGAATGAGGTTTAGAAGGAGGCAGGACTTGGATGAGGTATGTAATGTTTGACTCACTATGATTGGGTGGATTGTAAGTAAGTGATGTATAATGTTTGCAACTAGGATTATGTCAATATGGTTTGTTATGTAAAATGCTTGCAACTGGGATTGTGTCAATATGGTTTGTTTTCATTTATATAAATGTAAGATTATTAAATTATCACTTTTATGACATAGGAAAATATGTTTCTTGTTTAAAACAAAGTGAAAACCTTGAAGTTGACTGGAGAGAAAACACAACAGTTGAAGGAATTACTCAAGGCTCTAGCACATCAAGAAGAGGAAAAAATAGGTGGAGTTGAAGAATGGCAGCACCTCTTAACAGCATGTGTGAGGACTGCAAAACAGATGTGTCCAAGTCAGGTATGGAAATAAGGTACATTAGGAAAGCTTGTGGTGGAATGCAGAAGTCCAAAAAATCATTAAAAAAAAAAGTGCAGGAAAAGTCGGAGCTAGAAAAGATGGACCAGGCTAGGAAGGAATACTTGTTAGCCAATAAAAAGCAGCGAAGAGAGCAGTTGCAATATTAAAAAAACATGGCATCAGAGACACTTTACCAAGTTCTGGAAAATAAGTCAGTAGATGGGACAAATAAACTATAATCAGGTTAGAAAGTCAAAGACAGAAAGAAAGATAACCAGACACCCTTTATACATGTCAGCAACAAGCTGGTCACCAGTCCACAAGGCAAAGGCAGATGGAAGGAGTACTCCATGTACCTTCTGAATGGAGAAAAGTTCATAGAAGCTACACTGCCCCAGAACTGCCTACGATGAGAGGAGGAGGAACTCACTATAGAAGTAGCAGCAGCACGAAGGAAAAGAATTCAGGCAAAAGCAGCAGGCTCACATAAGGTCGCAGCAGACATGATAAAGATGTTGGGTGAGACAGGGGAATAAATGGCTCCTGATAGTACTCTCAGCAATGTGGACATAGATGCGAATCCCGGATGACTGGAGAATAAGTATACTAGTGCCAGTGTTCAAGAACAAAGGGGACATTCACAAATGTGAGCAGTATCAAATTCATGTCGCATTACATCAAAGTTCTGGAGAGGGAGGCTGATAAATACGCAGAGTAGAAAGCAAGATGAGAGATGTAAAGTTTGGATACAGATTAGGACGCAGCACAAATAACCCGATGTTCACAGTGAGACAGATAGTTATGAAGAAGCTAGAGATGAGGAAGGAGTCCAAACTGGTCATTCCTAGACTTGGAGAAAGCATTTAACAAGGTCCCAAGAAAGCTGATTTGGGCAGTCCTATGGTGGTTCGAAGTCCCAGAAACATTGGTAGAATCAGTGCAGGCTATGTACAAGGACTCAATGACTCAAGTATGAGCGGTGTTCAGTCTTACAAATGGGTTCCCAGGGGAAGTGGGTGTGCACACCAGGGTTCATCTCTTAACTCATTGCCGTTCATAATGGTGACTGACTACATTAGTCAACAGAAGTTAACAGATTGGAGGGGAAAGATCAACAAAGTTGCTTATGCCAACAATGTGGCATTACAGGCACCCTCTGAGCAAGAACCTCTGCAAAGGCAGGAAAATGAAATACAAAACTGAAGAGACATGGGATGAAACTGAGAATTTGGAACAAAGTAAAAAATAACCAAGAAAAAGGCCCCAAATTAGGGATACACCACTATTATTGAGAATTAACATAAAAGGAAAATAGTGGAACAGGGTAATAGCACAAGTATCTAGGGGTGATTGAGAAGGGAAGTCTGAAGAGGAGGTCAAAGCTGGAATCAGAAGGGCTGCAACCAACTGGCAGAGTGTCAGGTGTAATACAATACGACAGAAGATTTAAGAACATTGTTATGTTGTGAGCTTCAAAAATGTAACCACAGTGCACCCTGCTGAAAGAAAGCTGGTAAGTCAAGTATTTTAGGACTGTTTGATCTCAAGCTTGGAGACAGGATGTCTGGCCCAAGAAATTCTTTCTATTGTCTTAGGACAAGAGTTAATTACTAGGTTTTACATGCAAAATGTGTTTTATTGATGTGGCCTCCTGCAGGTGCAGATTACAAAAAGAAATGTAAATTTTACAGTTCTGTGAGCCTGGGAAACTAAATCAGAACGGTTAAGAATGATGTAATTTCAAATGACTTGGCAGTACTGTGTTATCAATTCAAGGACAGAAAGGAGAACATTTTGAATTTTGTCTAAAGCTGACATCAGCTCACCAGCACTTACTTTGCTCTATAAGTAAGATCTTAGACTTTAGTATCTCTCTTAGAGTTAGATAGAAATATAGCCAGATTAGCCTAGCCGTTTTTTATATTTATGCCAGACTATCCTACAATATTGTTTTTAAAAAATTTCCAGTGATCTCTGAACTCTTTTTTAGCACTGTGATGAATTAATGAAATTTGTCTCGTGTTTTTATCATTAATTATTGGTGAGATTTGTCTTGTGCTTTTATTATTGGTTCTATATCAAATTGTTGCCCGCTTAGGTTGTCAACCACCTAAACATCGACATCTAAACGTCGACAACTTAAAATCGCGAATGCCCGTTTCCACGCAGGGAATCAAGTTGTTTGGCCGTTACGTGAATTGTGCCCTGTTTAGTAAGTACAGAGATCTCAGAGTTGGTGTATTTAGTTAGGGGGTTGTGGGGGCAAAGCCCCCACTTGATTTATGTTTAAAACTTTTTTTTTTTTTACTTTGGCCAATGGCATTGTTTCCCTGCATGGAAAAGTACAGTTGTGTACACCTACCATAAATGTAGATGTTCGAGTGTCTTCACTGTTGCAGTCATGACTGTAGGGATCTCCCCTGCCGGCAGGCAGCCCTCGGTCGGCCAGAATCCCAAAGTCTGGGTCCGGCATTGGCTGTTCAACCCTGCTCCCTGACGTCAGAGCGCCAGGAGTATAAAGCTGGCAGCCGACGCCATCTTCTCCAGTTTTTCTTGCCCCAGATGTCAGGAGACCCAAAATGAAAATGGTCCCATAACCTTTGCAAATACACCTCAGAAGAATGGTGAAAAAAAAGGAACCACACAAAAGTAAAAATAAGAGGGGACAGGAGGGAGGGAAACCCAGACTGCAACAGTGAAGACACTCGAACATCTACATTTATGGTAGGTGTACACAACTGGACTATGTTCATCGTGTTTCACTGTTGCAGTCATGACTGTAGGGTAGAATCCCAAAGCTGAAAGAAAGGGAGGTGGTCATAAAGAAGAAGGGGTGGCTAAAAAGGCCCTGCAAGACTGCAGAGGCAAAGCCTGCCCTAGACTTAGAGTAGAGAGGGTAGATTGTAGTGCTTAGAGAAAGTATGCACTGAACTCCAAGTTGCAGCTTCCAAAATGTCCTTGGTAGGAACTCCCCTGAGGAAGGCCGCAGAAGTGGCAGCAGCTCTGGTGGAATGAGTCCGTATGCTCCCTGGGATTTGCTTTCCATGGCGTGAATAACAAAATCTGATTCCATGAGCAATCCATTTAGAAATGGTTTGTTTAGAAATGGCTTTACCTTGGGAACTTGAAGCATAAGAAACAAACAATTGTTCTGATTTTCTGATGTCCTTGGTTCTGTTCAGGTAAAACGTAGCTGTCTGTGTACATCCAAGGAATGTAAGATCCTTTCCCCTTTATTTTGAGGAGTGGGGAAAAAGGTTGTCAAGTGGATAGTTTGATTTAAAGCCACTTTGGAAACCACCTTAGGCATGAAGGTCGGATTAGTCCTCAAAGATACCCTGTCTTGATGAAAAATAATATAAGGTTCCACAGCCATAAGAGCTTGTAACTCTGAAACTCTCCTGGCAGAGGTTAGTGCTAACAGGATAGCTGTCTTCCAAGATAAAACTTGATTTCAGAAGAAGCGGCAGGCTCAAAAGGAGGCAAGGTTAGTTTTTCCAAAACATAATTGAGATCCCAAGCAGGAATGGGAGGAGATCTAGGAGGTCTTAAGTTCTTAGCTCCTCTGAGGAACTGTCTCATGAGCTGGTGGGAAAAGATGGTAGGGTCTGTATTATAATGAGCAGAAATAGCAGAGGCATGGATCTTAATGGAAGAGAAAGAGAGACCCTTATGTAAGAGATCTGTCAAGTAAAGTAAAATTAAAGTAATGTTAGGAAGAAGAGGATCAGAATCCTGAGCCTGCATCCAGGAACAAAATCTTTTCCATTTTCCTGCATAAGATTTTCTAGTGCTAGGACGTCTGGCTACTAAAATGACATCCATAACCTGCTTGGGTAGGAAAGAAGAAATCAAAGGCCCCGGATTAACCAGGCCGCCAGGCTGAGAGTTCTGATATGAGAGTGTAGAACCTGACCCTGATGTTGGGACAGAAGGTTCGGAGACTAAGGTAAAACCCAAGGGGGCTCCAGGCATAGGTTTTTTAGAGTTGGATACCAAAACTGCCGAGGCCAATTCGGAGCCAGCAAGATTATCATCTTGGGCTTGTCCCGTTTTATCTTCAATAAAACTCGTGGAAGAAGAGGAAGAGGCGGAAAGGCATATCCCGAGAGGTTCCTCCAACTGAATGACAGGGCATCCACTTTCCAAGCTTCTCTGTGGAAAGTCCTGGCGCAACAATTCTGTAGCTGACGATTTAGATGGGATGCAAAGAGATCTACTTGAGGACATCCCCATACTGCTGTTATCATCCTGAATATTTTGGTGTCCAGCATCCACTCGTGTGGATCAGAAAGGTTTCTGCTCAAACTGTTTGCCAGGAAGTTTAGTTTCCCTGGTAGAAACTGAGCTTGAAGATTCAGATTGCAAGCTAGAGCTGTGTTCCATAAATCCATGGCTAGTCTGCAAAGGGGGTAGGAAAGACATCCCCCTTGCTTGTTTATGTACCACATAACTGTGGTGTTGTCTGTCCGTATTAGTAGTTGTCCTGGTTGTATGAGATTCCTGAAGGCCAATAGAGCTTTCTGAACGGCTAACATTTCCTTTAAGTCGATATGCAGGTGCTTCTGATCCTTTGTCCAAAGGCCCTGCAGACAACTGCCCTGAAAATAGGCTCCCCAAGCATAATCCGAGGCGTCTGTGGTTAGAATCTGAGAGGCAGGAGGTAGACTGAAGGGCTTCCCTTTGTTTAGAGCACATGCCCTGGACCACCAAAGAATTTCCTTTTGAAGGCAAGGAAGGACGGGAATCAGTATGTCCAAACTGTGGCAGTGCTGAGGCCATACACTTTTTAGGTACCACTGTATTTTCCTCATGTGTAGTCTTGCATATGGTACGAGAAGGATGCAGGAGGCCATGTAACCCAAAGCCTGCAGGAATTTCCTTGCAGATAGATGGGTTAGAGTTGCCAAGGTTTTGAAAGTTGAAGCCAACTGTAATTGTTTTTCGGATGTCAGAAATGCCATCTGGGTTGTAGTGTTTAGAAGAGCACCCAGAAAAGTTATCTGCTGTGATGGTGTCAAATTTGACTTTTTTATATTTACAGAAAATCCCAGGAATTTGAGGAGGTTCTGTACAAATTCTAGATGCTGGAGTAAGACATCCTTGCTGTCTGCCTGAATTAGACAATCGTCCAGATAAGGGTAAATTTGAATTCCCTTGAGTCTGCAGTAAGCTATTACTGGAGCCAGGCATTTGGTGAAGACCCTGGGCGCAGTAGAAAATCCAAAGGGCAGCGCAGAGAACTGAAAGTGCCTCGATCCGGCCTTGAACCGGAGGTATTTTCTGCGATCCTGCCTGATGGGAATGTATAAATATACCTCCTTTAAATCCAAAGTCACCATCCATGCATCTTTGGACATCATTGGAAGTAACTGCTGTAGAGTAAACATCTTGAATTTTGAAATCTCTAGAAAGGTGTTCAAGACCGACAGATCCAGAAAGGGTCTCCATAAATTTTGTTTCCTTGGGACTAGAAAGAGCCTCAAGTAAAACCCTTTTCCCATCTCTGAAAGAGGAACCAGTTCTATGGCATTCATAGCCAAAAGAGCTTCCACCTGGTTTAAAGCCTCCGTCCATTGATGTTTTGGAAGGTCTGGACATCCGCTTGGCCTTGGCAAGGTATGAAAATGGAATTTGTAACCTCTTAAAATCACATCCAAAACCCATTTGTCCTGGGTTATTTGAGTCCAATTTTGATAAAAAAGAGAGAGTTTTCCTCCGAGAGGGGCTTCCAGACAAGACATTCTGTAGCCCAACAGAGGGAGTCATTGAGTTTGTTTCCTTTGAGACTGTGGCCTGTCCTCTCCTCCCCTAGGGGTAGAAGCAGTCCACTGTCTTGGTCTATAAGCAGCTTGTGTTTGAGGCCTCCCTCTGGAGCATCTATATCTACCCCTCTGAGGCCTGTCTGAAGAGGGAAAGGACCAGTTTTTTGATGGCCAATTCCTGCTAAATCTAGGAGGCTGTACTTGTAAGAAATCTTTAACTGTTTGCATGGATTTCGCCTTATCCTCCATCTTTTTAATCACCTCTTCAGCTTTAGATCCAAACAAAACATTATGCTGAACAGGAGCATCCAATAATTTAGCCTTTACTTGTTCAGGCAAATTTTGTTTCTTTAGCCATGCATGTCTTTTAATGACTGTGCCAGAGGCCACAGCCCTACAAGAAGCCTCCAAGGCATCAAAACCACAGTGTAAAACATGCTTCCCAACCAGTTCAGTGGCATGCAATAAGTCATGTAATTCCTTATCATCTGCATAGGCAGAAATGGAAGTAAACTTTTGTTTTAAGACAGACCAGAGAAATTGCTGATATTTAAGCATATGAAACTGACAGTTTAAAGCCCTAATGGACAAAGTAGCAGAAGTGTACACCTTTTTTCCCCACCTTTCCAAGGCTCGAGAATCCTTTTCAGTAGGAATGGGATTTTTAGCAGAAGCAGCCTTAACTCCCTTAGGATCCTGAGAAATGGTTTCAG
>NC_056750.1:800829295-800869295 GCF_019279795.1 Protopterus annectens
TTTGATAATCATAAATTGCACACCTCCCAAACAAATATTGTATCAGAGACTGCTACCTACTTCTCTGAATTTTACCATTTGGCTAGATACATTGAGGTATCTGTACTATTCCCAAAGCAAGCATAATGGCAAATTTAAAATTCAGCCCATGACTAAACTACCACATCAACACTATCTGCAAAAAAAGGAAAAAGCTCTAATCCATCTTTAGAAGATCTCCTTTCTATCATCTTAAAATGATAGAAGTCCCTCAGACTTACCATTAGCAAATACAAGGCTAACTACAAAATAAGCACTGCAACTAACTTAGTCATGCAGCCTTTATTTATAATATTTATATTAGGAATCTTAGAAGTAACCAACAATTATGTGATGAACTTGCTCCTAATGGTATCTCCTTCCATCACCACAAAGACATTGACAATATTCTTGTAGGCAAATTATCTTTACCCTCCCCTCCCATCTGTTCCCCCATTCAGCCTCATACCTCCCTTCCAAACTTACTATGCATCAAAAGTCCTTTTGACAATTCACAAAATGAAAAGTATCATTTCCATAGGTCCTGATAATACCCCTGGACGTCTGATTAGTCCCATCTAGCAAAACCCATCCATCAACTCTTCAACCTGAGTCTCTCCAACAGCCATGTCCCGGAGGTGTGCAAAATGGCAGTTGTGATGGACCAACAAAGGTGGCCCCTAAACTGACCTTATGAATTATGGGCCTATTAATCTCACTAGTAAGGCAGTAGAGCATATTACAACTGATCTAATAAACAATAATAGAGGATAAAGTATATCCCTGTATACACACCAGTTCAGCTTTGTAAAAGGCAGATCAGGTCTGTTCAGCCTGGCTCAGTTTTTTTTAAAGGGTTTATGGAGGACATTAATTAAGGAGAATACAGTCCACACTGCATACCTGCATGTTGTCAAGGCCTCTGTCAACACCCCCCACAGTGGAATTACTTACAAACACTCCCAAACCAATGTTAACCATATGCTGTTCTCTGGATAGGTAATTATGTACCTCACAAAACCAACACCTTTAAGGTCAGGGGTGTTTGCACTAAACAAAAAAGCATCACCAGTGGTAGCCCATAAGGCTATGTCGTGGCTCTCCTTCTCTTTCGTATATACGTCTCTGGCATGAAAGCCAATACCAATCGACTATGGTTGGCCAAGTTTCCTAATATCTGCAAACTGGGGACAATATTTAACAAATATCATTGTGATTCTCCAATTCTCAGACTGTGTGCTTTAATCTTGGGTTTACCTTCGGTACCAAGAAATGTAACACAGTTTCCTTTGGTAAACCTTGCATTGCTTTAAGATTCTTTTACCTTGTACAGCTTATCCTTTGTAGTATTTTCTTGCAGCCTTTTGGCATGCACCTTGCTAACCACCTAAACCAAATCAAGAGAACTAAAAATTTTCTAACCAAAAACAAATCTTAGGTGTCATATAGACTCCTGAGAAGTGATCTTTGCCTAGCCTTCTGTGCCGATTACCCAGCACTATGAAATTCTTCACCTAAACAGAACCAGTGGCAAAGAAAACACATGGTCTAGGCATGAGATTCTACTACATCATTTCACCACTACCATCAAATGGAATAAGAGGTACCTAACTCAACATATTCCCCATCTGTGGAATAGGCCACCCTTGCATATCAAGTTAAGCACATGCCCTAGCAACCTTTAAAAACAGTATGGATGACAAGATGGGCGACTTCAAATTTTCAGATAGAATATGTGAGGGGGGGGTCATCTTAAATGAGAGACATCAGTAGCCTCACAACAGTACTGGGGGATGCTTCTCAATGGTCTCCTTGGCTATAAGCATAGTAAGATGGGTGTGAGCATATCAACTAATCTACCCAAGAGGGAGTAAAAAAAAAAAAAAAAAAAAAAAAAAAAAAAAAAAAAAAGTTAAAGGATTGGGCAGCAGCAGCCGCAAGGTTTGCTGGGTTGCTATACATCAGCATAGACCATAATTCAGTAATGCAGATAAAGCTATGCCAAGACACTGAATTCTCTCAGAAATGTTAATGGCACAAGATTAAATGGCCCCAAATTTCCACAAATTAGCGAAGCTAGGCCTAAAAGCAAACTATTTCTGTGGTGTTGTCATCCAGATGAGTTTGCAGTTATCTAACATTTAGTTCAATACATCTATGGTATCTTCCAGAAAGGTACTCTCAGCACTGAAAAAAGTCAATAAATGAAGTATGTTCTTCCAGCCAAGTTTGTCAGTATAGGTAGACAAACTGTGCAGAAGATCAAATAAAACAGCATTATACAGCTGCTGATAGTAAATCCATCTAACCATCCATTCACAAGCCCCCTTCCTATGTTTTGCACATAGGGTCAGAGTAGCCACCGGGGGTGTGAGTAATGGCTTTAAATGATTGCCACTGTTAATGTCACACCCTGGCCCCATGTGTCAATTGTAAATATCTTAAACGTTTGAAGAACTGCTATGACCCCAAGAGTGCTCATTTCACCAACTGGCTACTGCCTAGAGCATTACATGAATTCTGCACTGTCAGTGTGCACTTTAGTCTTGAAAGGTAATATTAAAGTCCCTGTCCAAAACCACATTTTGGAACCCTGTACAATGAAAGCACTACCTTACATAATATAGGGATTTACAGATCACAGGTTAGACCCACGGTGGTGGTGCTGTGGTAGCGTTGTCGCCTCACAGTAAAACGCTGTCCTGTTCGATTCTCAGCTAGAGCATCTTCTGCGTGGAGACATGCGTGAATGGGCGTACCTTCGTTGAAGGTTGTGCTTCAGGCCTGGCAAGCCGGTACGTAAAAATCAACTGCCAATCATTAGCGGACCGGAGTTCCACTGTGGCGACCCCTAACCGGGAAAAGCCAAAAGACACAAACAGATCACAGGTTAAACATTTTAAAAAGTTGTGCTAAAATTCTAACTGGCAAAAATATAAGTAATTGTCAGGTAAAAGTTCAATCAAAAGTAATGGGAAAACAGTTCAGATCACAGTTTGCTGCCAAGTGGGAAAGACATATCAGTGGTCTTGGAAAGAAGAAAAGTACAGTTGTGTACACTTACCATAAATGTAGATGTTAGAGTGTATTCACTGTTGCAGTCCTTACAAAATGGGTTATCTGGCTCCCGGTAGCCCACAGTCGGCCAGAATACCAAAGTCCTTGGTATATAACGTCAGCTGCCTTCAGTTTTAAGCCTGATGTCAGGTACAAAGGAAGGCAGCAGACGTCATTTCCTCAGTTTTTCTTGCCTTAACTGTCAGGAGCCCCCCAAAAGGTTAGACCAGGAAAAGAAAAATCCAACCTGTGCCCTAGGAAAAAAAAGTGGGATGGAAGGGGGGTGGAACCAGGACTGCAACAGTGAATACAGTTGAACATCTACATTTATGGTAAGTGTACACAACTGTACTATGTTCATCGTGTTTCACTGTTGCAGTCCTTACAAATTGGGTTTATACCCAAAGCCCAGGAAAAAAAAACAAAAAGGGGGAGGAACACCCACTGTTTAAGGGTTGGTAAGAATGCCCTACAACACTGCAGTGGCAAAACCAGTCCTGGACTTAGAAAACAAGGGTAAATTGTAATGTTTAAAGTGTTGACAGAAGTCCAGGTAGCTGCTTCCAGGATGTCCCTAGTAGGTACACCTCTTAATAAAGCTACTGAGGTAGAGGCTGCTCTAATAGCAAGGGACCTAATACTCTGTGGAGGAACCTTGCCATGCTGCAAGTAACAAAAGTGAAAACAATGAGCAATCCATTTAGAAATGGTCTGTTTATAAATAGCTTTACCTTGAGTTCCAAGAGCAAAACTGACCAACAACTGATCCGACTTTCGAAAAGGTTTAGTCCTGTCCAGGTAAAATCTAAGCTGTCTATGCACATCCAGGGAATGCAGTAACCTTTCCCCTTTATTCGGAGGAGTAGGAAAGAAGGTAGGCAGGTATATAGACTGGTTAAGAGACAGACTAGAAACCACCTTAGGCATGAAAGAGGGATTAGTTCTAAGAAAAACCCAATCCACATTGAAGATGATAAACGACTCTACTGCCATTAAGGCCTGCAGCTCAGAAACTCTTTTAGCTGAATAGCCAAGAGAAAGGCAGTTTTCAGGAGAGAAACTTCAAATCTGCTGAGGTAGCTGGTTCAAAAGGAGACAGAGAAAGTTTCTCAAGTACAAAATTAAGATCCCAAGTACGAGTAGGTGCCCTTCTGGGAGGCTTTAAATTGCTAGCTCCCCTGAGGAACTGTTTCATCAAGGGATGAGAGAAAATGGGTCGCTCAAACGAACAATGAGCAGAAATAGCTGAAGCATGAATCTGGATAGAAGAAAAAGTAAGTCCACCATTAAGCAAGCCTGCCAGATAGTCAAGAATAAGAGGAAGAGCAGGTTGAGATGGGGCTTCCCCTCTAGTCTGCATCCAGATGGAGAATCATTTCCACTTATCTGCGTATGATGTCCTAGTGCTAGGCCTCCTGGCCTCCAGAAAAACCTCAACCACCTGTTGGGAAAGATTTATATTATGAGCCAGGCTGCCAAATGCAGAGTCTGAAGATGAAGATGCAGAATCCCCCCCCCCTGAACCAAGTGATCTGGTATCAGGGGAAGATGCCAAGGCTGAGACTGGGAGAGACTGTGAAGTAGTGGATACCAATGTTGCCTGAGCCAGTCTGGAGCTATGATAATGGCCCTTGGTTTTTCATCCCTTATCTTTTAACAGCACTCTGGGTAGAACAGGCAGAGGAGGGAAGGCATAGATTAAGAGCTGTGTCCAGGGGAGGTTCAGAGCATCCACTTTCCAAGCTTTGTTGCGATGATCCCTGGTGCAAAAGGTTGGAAAGAAGGTGGTTGGTCGGAGATGAGAAGAGATCCACCTGGGGAGTACCCCAACGCCGAATGATGCAATGGAAGATGGTCTTGTTTAGTTGCCACTCGTGAGGATACAGGACCTGCCTGCTCAACCGGTCTGCCAAGGTGTTGAGCCTTCCTGGAAGGAACTGAGCTATCAGATGAATGCCCATGGAAGCTGCTATGGACCATAGTATCATGCTTTGTCTGCACAGGGGGTAAAAGTGAGTCCCTCCCTTCTTGTTGATGAACCACATGATTGTAGTGTTGTCTGTCCTGACTAGAGTACCAGGAGAGAGTAGGTGCTTGAAAGCCATCAAGGCCTGCTGGACTGCTGTTCCTTCAGATTTATGTGCAAATTAACCTGTTGATAGTTCCAGTTCCCTGAATGCATCTCCCTTCTAGATGTGCTCCCCATGCGTAGTCCGAGGCATCTGTGGTGAGAGTCTGGCTGGCAGGAGGTGGACAAAAAGGCAAGCCTTTGTTCTGTGAACAGGCCGTCGGCCACCAAAGAAACTCCATCTGCAGGCAGGGAATCAGAGGAAGTATTATATCTAAATCCTGAGTGTGTCAATACCAAAGGTTTTTGAGGTACCAATGTATTTTCCTCATATGCAGTCTGGCATATGGAATCATCAGAATACATGAAGCCATGAATCCCAGGGCTTGCAGGAATTGCCTTGCAGAGAGCTGGGTCATGCTTGCCAAATTCTTGAAGTAATTCGTAAGATCCATTTGTTTCTCTTGAGGGAGTGTCTGTGTTCAGACTCGCTCCCAGGAATACAATCTCCAAAGGTGGGTACCAATTTTGACTTCTTTTCGTTGACAGTGTAGCCCAAAGAGGTGAGAAGGTTTTTTACAAAGTCCAAATCCTTTAGAAGTTGCTCTGGAGAGTTTGCTTGAATAAGACAATCGTCCAAGTAAGGGTAAAGTTGAATGTTTCTTTGCCAGCAAAAAGCAATGACTGGAGCCAGGCATTTCGTAAAAAGTCTGGGAGCAGTAGATAAGCCAAAGAGCAGTGCAGAGAACTGGAAGTGCTTCTTCCCCGCCCTGAAGCAAAGGAACTGCCTGCAGCTTTCCCTTATTGGAACATGCAGATAAGCTTCTTTGAGATCCAAAGTCACCAGCCAGGAATCCTTGGCCAGCACTGGCAGCAACTGCTGAAAAGTGAGCATTTTGAACTTGGGAATCACCAGAAAAGTGTTTAGAATGGATAAATCCAGAATAAAGCGCCAGGTGCCCCCTTTTTTGGGAACCAGGAAAAGTCTTGAGTAGAAACCCTGGCCTATCTGTAGTGCAGGAACTGGCTCTATTGCTTACAGGCTTAGCAAAGAAGAAACTTGTTTTTCTGCTTCTGGCCTTCGATGTGTGTGTGTGTGGGGGGGTATCTGGGTATCCTTGGTGGACAGGGAAGGTGTGAAAAGGAGAACTTGTAGCCTTGGGATACTATTTTGAGCACCCATTTGTCATCTGTGATTGTGGACCAGACATCTGCAAAAATGGCTAACCTTCCCCCCAAAGGAAACCTCGGGCCCGCAGTGGTAGGCAGGGGAAGGCCGGAGTCATGGGAATGCTTGCTTTGGGAAGTTTGCTTAGAGCTCCCCTATTTTGAAGAGAAAGCCTGCCAGTGCTTAGCCTTTTGAGAGGTGGAAGTCTGTCCCCTAGAAGACCTGTAACCCCTAGGCCTAATGTGACTGTTTACTAGGGTCAAGAAAAGTCCAATTCTTGGAAGGGTAATGTCTACTAAAATGAGGAGGCTGAATCTGCAGAAAGTCCTCAACAGTTTGCATAGATTTGGCTTTATCCTCCAACTTTTTCAAACACCTCCTCTGCTTTGCTACCAAAAAGATTGTCCTTGTGCAAGGCCACATCCAGTAATTTAGATTTGGCAGGTTCAGAAAGGGGCTGTTCCCTGAGCAAAGCATGCCTTCTCATAACAGAACCAGTGGCTGCTGCCCTGCAAGAAGCCTCAAGTATCAAAACCACAATGTGGAGAATGTTTAGTGACAAGAGTGGCAGAATTCAATAATTCTTGCATGTCCTTACTCTCCATCAGGGAAGGAACACCAGCAATTCTAGCCTTAATGGCCTCCAAAGTATGCTGCTGATATTTAAGCATATAAAAAAGACAATTAACTGACCTAATTGCAAGCATGGATGAAGTATAAACCTTTTTACCCCATCTATCCAAGCCCTAGATTCCCTGTCAGAGGAAACAGGATTTTTAGCAACCGTGGCTTTAACACCTTTAGGGCCCTGAAAAATAATCTCAGGATCAGCAGTAGGATTCTTGAAAAGGAACTGATGAGAATCTGGAACTCTATAATACCTGTCAGGCTTCCTGGGTGCAGGAGGAACTGAATTAGGAGTCAAAGAATTCTCCAGGAAAACAATCAACAACTTTCAAAACCGGAGGGATAGCCAAAGGCTTATGCTGTGACAAATCCAAGAATTCCCTAATCCTTTTCTTAGACTGAGGGTAGTCCTGACTTTCCCATTTGAAATGCTCCCTAAGAGTATATCTCCAAAAGAAAAATCTTCTGGAGGGGAGGCAGAAGTGGCGTCTTCTGCATCAGAATCCTCAAAACCAGAAAAAAGTTGAGAGCTTCCGTCTTCATCAGCAGAGTTGCTGGAAACCTCAGAGTCTGAGGCAGACAAAACTTCTGGGGACAATTCCCAAGCCCTCTTAGAAGGAGGTGGCTGAGAGCTCCTGATAAGGGTCAAGAGATCACTAGCCATTTTAATCATCTGAAACTGAAGCATATGAAGGGAGGCCGGCACCTGCTTTTGAGTAGATTTGTGGCTGGGAGGCCTACTAGCAAGCCAGAGGGGATTCAGGAGGTCTAGTCACCGCAGTAGTCTAAACCAAGGTAGTCGGTCTGGATATGGTCTCCGGGCATAGAAAAAAGGCCTCAGAAGCCGGCGCCTGCTTAGCGGCTTTGCATCCATCAAAGGCCGCGACTGGCAGAGGGTCAGAAGACAAAGTGGAAGCCTGCAGTATGGAGGACTCAGAAAACGTCTCTATAGAGGCCTGCTGCTGAACATCCGTGGACTGCAGGGGTAATGAAAGTGCCTCACTGACTACCGCTGGGCCAACAACCAACTTAACAGGAACATTGTCGGCTAATTTGACCCTAGGCCTGTCACGGTCTTTATCCTTGCGCTTCTTAGGAACATCTAAAGTCAGGAGACCAGAAGACGCCATACCGAACTTAGGCCAAACTCCGAAATGCTTAAAGAAGATCCTAGCTCTACGGGGTATGGTATGCAGGTTGAAAAAAGCACAGTGCAACAGTGAAACATGATGAACATCAAGGTCTTGTTCCACTACTACCAAATACAGATGTACACATTAAGTAAATGCATTAGAATAAAATAAATGAAAATACGAACAGATGTAAAAAAAGAACAAAATGCAAGACACCTGTATGTACTACCGATACAGGACTTCCATAATCAGAAGAATGCTCAGACGAGAGAGACAAGAGCGCCACATTTATATAGACAGCATACCTCTAAATCTCTTAGCACAAGAAATCTGGACAAAGGTAATGGGGAGAAAATACCCAACATCAAGGACAGATTTTAATTATTGATCTAATAAAGTCAGAAAGCTGCTTAACAGATTTTATCCATTTGCTGAAGAATATGAAGCCGTAAAGTCAAATGTTCCATTTTTCCATCCATGCTATGACACTTAACTGCTTCTTGAACCAAATGTATATTCTTGCATCTATAAATATGTCTATACATTTTTTAGCCTATTCTTTTATCTGTAAACATGATTTGTTAATTTCCTATGTGACCTTTTTCACCCAGATTGTGCCTGCAAATGGTCGACTGGGATCAGTGCACTACCCCGGTAAACTAATATAAATAAAAAAAAAAAATGCTTTATTTAGTAACTTCAGTATTCAAGCAGTCTGCCAAAAAACTCAAATATTACAAGGAACAGGCCAAAAATTTGAAGCAAAAATATGGACAATCTGTGAAAATCTGAAAAGTTGAGAGGTATGTTGACATTCACCAGGTCTAATTTTAAATTTTGCAAAGCACAAAGCAAGGTTAGTTTTGTAAGGACTTCAAAGAATGCAGTGTGCGGGGAGGTATGCTGACTGAGGCCTCAGTCTGTGAAGAACTCCCTAAAGAGATAAGCCAGGCCACAATAATGATAAGGCAGATCAGACCTCATAAGGATAGTGCTGCCTCAATACAAACAGGTTACCCATGTGCTAGGTACCCAGTTAATCCAAGAAGCCAGAGTACTGCTCCATTTGTTTCATACCAAGCTATCCTTTGTCTACATACACACTTATGTTTGCATTTCCTACATTTAACTTCACTGTCTATGTATGTTAAAAGGTTCTTCATATTTATATCAAGAAAGTGCATCCTAAAACTGGTAAATTAAGATTATAAAGATTTAAGTGATTTCTATGCAAACATGAACTACTTATGTTAAAATACATGTGTATATTTCTGTGTTTTAATTTCATATAGATACTGACAAAGTACAAACTTAATTATTTCTTCTAAAATAAGTGAAATGAAACGGAGTTTACCTGGAGGTTCAGATAGTCACTATTCTCTTCAGTCGCCATAACTGCAACAATGAACTGTAAAAGGGAAATGCAAAACACTGAAGTCAGCAAACTACTTTACTCTAGTAACATGACAACTTTCCAGAACATGCCTCTCTGAACAAAGTTGTGAGTGCTTAGCAAGACATGCGTCTTGAGGGCAAAATGGAATATTACACGTAACTTTATGAAGAAGCTAAAATGCAATTCTGCTTGGTTTAGCAATAGTTAAAAGATTTAAAAAAAAAAAAAAAACACAGGTCACTGGCTTTCACTCAGAAGAAAGGGAACTGCCTTCTCAACATTCCTGCTACTTAAATAAAGCACACAGTTCAAATGTGTTATTCCATGAGTCAGAGCTATTGAACGAAAGCAAACAAAATATGCCAGTGACTTATCTTTAACAAAATAAAGAAAGAGTCAGTTATCTTGCAAGACTTGGGTTAACATTTTAAGCATAATGACTTGCAATACAGAGTCTGTACACATGAGGTTTTGGTGCTCACTTCATAATTTAGCTGCTGAACGTTAGGATTTAACTTATTAAACAAGGAGGCTGCAGGTGGGGAAATGGAGTGCATTATGACATAACTTATTAGTGGACAAATAGCTAAAGGACAATGCAGCAGAATTTCCATTCTAAAGTGAAGTAATCTAAACTGCTACAACCTGCCACCAACTCTTTAAATACAACATTCAGCCCTAATGGTCCTAGTTTTTCTAGCTAAAAAAAAAGTGATACAACCTGGAGTAAAATAACCCAAAAGGAAACCTGGGGATTTCCAGATGTAACCCAATTCTCCTACCACTCTGCTCCAAATGCTTCACATTTGTGCCGAATATCTAATTAAACAAGAAGTTTTGAATACTACAAGTATTCTTTGACATTGTCAAATCTAAGTACATCAAAGCAAAGAGCAAAAATCTTGGACAGGTCTTTTTCTGCAAATGTTCACCCACCACACCCTACTGGGGTAGGCCAGACCAAGAAGCTATGAAACCTGCACTACAAAAAAAGAGGAAAAAAAAAAAAAAAAAAAAAAAAAATCAAAATTTTCCCCTCAGATCCACATCTAGCAACTGTGGAATATTACACCTCTAACCAGTCTGCATGTATCCTTAAAACTCAAGTATTTTCTGGAAACACAAGTTAAAAAGCATAAGCCAAACAAACAAATGTCTTGTGAACAGTAAAGGCTAATAAACGGTGTTATAAGTAATGTATTCTATAAAAACTTTTCTAACAGTGATAACAGTTACTGCATTATAAAAGCAGAAAAATCCAGAATTATTCATTCCCCTTTAAACTGTACAGGTTCATAGACAATTACTAAGTATGCAGCCCAGAAGGCCACGGAGGAGCCTTGCCCAGTTTCTCCAAACGCCCAAGAGCACTACCTGAATAAGTGACTTGTTCGAATTGCACAGCAGGCAAACAGAAGTGGAGGGAATCAATAGATGGTTACATGCATTATGAAAGCTTAAAGGTTAACGCTGCTCCTAGGGAATGCCTTTTACTCAATGGCTTGTGACTGATGCTGCTGTTTCACTTAAATGAATAGTTTGTCTGTGTGACCGTTTTACCTCTTGGTTTGGATGTTACCTGGGTTATTTTGCAGGCACCTTAAATGTTTATGGACATCAGGCTTACTTTAAGCTCTGTGTTTCTTAAGTATAGCCAAACAATCTACTTATACTGTACTGATGAAGTCACTGAAAGGCCAAAACATGCATGTCTACAGCTAGTGTGGTTTGGATTTATTGGCCTGAATGTAGCTATAAAGACATAAAAAGTGAAAAGTTATCGGCATTCAGAAGCCATGTAGTTGAAACAATGCATGTCCTTAAAGGGCAACTTGCATATATCCCATGGGCCTCTACTACAGGAGGTTTAAGGTATTACAGTGAGAAACCTCTAGCCTGGCTGGGCTTTTCTTGCAGTTTTTACTGAATGGTTTGTCTGTACAACCTTTTTACCTCAAATACCAACTCCACTCCACCGAAAGACTCTGTAGTACACAACCAAAGACCGCTTGCTATACAATGAAGGGTACCCTCCAAGAAACTCCTCAAAAAATGCAGTAGGTAATCCAAACTGTTCCAAATTGTTCAATTAGTCGGACATCAGAAACTCCACAAACAACAAAATAACCATTTAGACTTCATCAGAATCAAACTAAACCCATAAAGAACCAACTATATAGTACCTGGGTAATGAGTTAATTAACTAATTCATAGGTTAATTAAAATGTGAGTAAACATCATGGCCAATATGAAATGTTTACAAAACCTTCAATGAAAACATAAAAACATGAAAAATAAAACACCTGCTGTATAGTGGTGTTAAATTTTAACAATAATATATACTATATGAATATATGTCCTAAAAATATATATCAAATAAACCTTTTTACCTTTTGGTTTGGCTGTTCTGTATTTGGGAACAAGAGATTTTGAGGGCAATGATAGAATCAGAACAGGTATGTAGGGAGGTCCACTCTCTACATAGATATTACATGATTTCAGGATTCTGAAACAAATAGTGTTAAAATTACAACTGGAGGCCATTTGTTAGTTTTGAGGGACCTTTTAGGCGAGAATGACAGCGACTGCTGATGGCATTTAGTAAAATATGTGCAGTGCCCATTTTACTGGAAACATTAGTACTTTTACATCAGGTATATAACTTTTACCAGTGAATGAGGTTGGTCCGGGTCCACCTCTTCTAATCATATGAGATCATTCAGTGAAAAGAATCTTAGTACAGTTTTTATTGGCTTTTCCAGTCTCAGAAATATCTCTAAGGATAATTAGCTTAGGTTCTTTGAAACGGACATTATTTCATTTATGGTGTCCGTGCCAGTGGAACAACAAAACAAAGCCTCCATCCACAACAACCCAAGTGACCTCAGCTGAACGAATGGCTCAGGCATCTAATGGCATTAGGACAGTCAGGCTTATCTTAGTGGAGGACATTTACTTACTTATTTATACAATTTATTAACTGGGGTAGAGCACCGACTGGACCAATTTCAGTCTCAGCCCAGAATGTGAATACACATCAAGTGGAAAAAAAAATAATTTATACAATAAAAAAAGAGGACATTAAGAACTAATGGACAGTTAACATACAATAGAAAAAAATGATTTAGGAAGGTAAGTAAACATAAAGCTGCATCATGAATGCCTGAATAATACCCCCCCCCCAACATCTCTCATCTTGGTTCACTGTACACCCCCAGAGCAGGAGGAGGAATGGGCACCGTATAATCAACTGGAAGCTTTCAGTCAACAAACATACAGGGGCAAAAATAATATTACAGGATTACGACTGGGTCTTCCATTGTAACCATATTATGAGTTTGAGACATGGATGCCAAAACATTTATCGAGAGCAAAGCAAGAGATATAAATCTTGGCAGCTACATTGACAGCACATTAGTAGTTTAGGATCAGAGACCCAATCACAATCCTTTGTACTGCATAGAGCTTCAGCTACTCCACGTACTACTAGTTGCAAAAAAGTGTTTTGTTAGCTTTCAGTGCTGTAAAACACTTGGCGAGCACTGTCAAACAGAAACATATGTCTTAAGGTCAGGGAAAGACTTATTTTCTAAATATGTTGATAGCTCACTTTTTTTCTAAATTTAGATAAAAGGTTCCATGTTGTTTTAGTTATGTGATTGTTTTTTAAAACATTCCGAAGTAATTTGCATTGAATTGAGGTATTTAAGTCAAATGATTCACCTATGTTAAGGTTATCGGATAGGTTGAGACTTTCTCTGAATGTCCTAATAGGCTGTTATATCCTTAATTTGGGTAGGAGGTTCTATGGTCAACTGAATATGCCACTGGTCCATTACGATGTCCTGCTGTTATATTTATTAAAATGAAGGATTTTAATTTGCTTTGTGATTGGCTTGTCGGTAATTCACCTAAATTACTGATTGGTTAATTGCTTTAGTTACTATATTTAAATCATATGTTGTTTAGTTTTATTTGAATGGTGTGATGAAATGACATTAAGTGTGAAAGCGCTTACCTGTGGAATTATTTGTTACGTTAAAGCTCGACTTTTTATCATGGATGGTGGATTTATTTCAGCTGCATTTTGGTGGTCCTTTTTTCTTTGGATTCGGTTTGGCCTTGCTTTTTAAGAACATTCATTCTCAGTGGGAGATTTATTCTTTTTCAGAGAAAGAGAAAGCCAGGGACAGACTGCTGGCATAGACAGGCAAAAATGAAGCCATTTTTAAACTATGCTGCTGCTGTTTGCTAATTGGTACAGGCAGGTCTTAGTGTTTAGCACGAGATTCAGTCTTAACAATTATTAAGTATCCTCCCCTAAGCTCTGTTAAGATCGGGTCTCATGCAACAGCAACTTAACTAGTTCATATTTTTCTACATACTGGAGCATAATCAGGGCACTCCATGCACTATAAAAAGTTAGTCTAACTGAATATGTGGGTGGAATGCAATTTACCATTACTAATATTTTGGTATCACCCTCCCCAGCTAGATCTGAAATTGTACCTATTTTGGCTTTGCATCACTTCTTGTATTATTTTTTCCTAGAAGTAAAGGATTCAAATTGAAATATTTTTGTTTTGTTTAATCATCCTATCATATACACATTATCAGATCCCAGACTGTTGTTTCTACGGATGTAGTAGGAGTTGTTTAGTGACTAGAATATCCACAAATAATTTTTTCCACCAAGATAGAATTATATTGCTGCAACCATAATTCTAAATTTGCTATTTGTACTTTATTCTTGCAATATTCAAATATCCCATGATGCTGCATTACAAGCAAACTCTGAACAGAAATTTCAGCAAATAAGGGAATGGAATGCAAAACTGAAGGCACATGAGATGAAACAGAGTACAGACAAGAAAGTTGTCATGGCAGCAAATGTGGAAATCAGAAGAAGTTGAAAACTGAGATAGAAGGAAAAACAGCTTACAAGCTTCAAGTATCTGGACAGGGTGGTTGAGAAGAAGGGAAGTTTGAATGAGGAGGCCAAAGCTACAATCAGAGAGACAGCAGCCAAACAGCACATTGTCAGGTGTGTGACAGAAGAATGCAAAACAAGTCGAAAAGTGAGGTGTACAAACTACTACTGAAAACAGTACATTTGTACACTACAGAAACCTGGGCAGTAAAGGTACAGCAATTGAGGAAGTTAAAGCTGGTTGAGATGAAGTGCCTGAGATGAGTAGTAGGATAAAGACTGTGATACAGACGAAGAAATGATGACATCGCAGCAGAAGCCTGAGTAGCTCCAACTGCATAGTAGGGCAAAGAGAGAACACATTATGGAAGTAGTCTGGGGACATGTGCAGGAAAGCAGAACATGATTTGGTGCAGAAAATTTGGGAGAGACAAGCAGAAGACAAGAGGAAACAAGGACTTTCAGCAAAGAGATGGATGGACGGACTGCATGTCAGAAGATCTGCTAGAGTCAAGAATGACTGTCAAAGTAGATATGACAGAGAGAGGCATTAATATAGAGAGGTAGCCACAGCTGAAGCAACACCCGACCCTATGCACAAGATGGGAAAAAAGGTACAGATGTACTGCTGACGATTCATATATCCCATGGAAAACGTTTTGGCTTTAGAGATGTTTTACTGACTGTAGTTAAGAGGGCCATGGTGGCACGATTCTCGGCTGGAGTGTCTTCTGTGTGGAGTCTGCATGTCCTCCTCGCGTTCGAGTGGCCTCCGAAAGACATGCGTGGGTTGGCAACTCGGCACCATAAAAATCGACTGCCAATCATTAGCAGACTGGAGTTCCGCAGTGGCGACCCCTAACCAGGAAAAAATGAAAAGACAAACAAGTTAAGAGGGCCATGGTTAGATTAAATTTTTATTTAAATTTATTTACTGCGAAAGTCCAACTGGGCACAAATCCCATTTTAAGCTGAGGCCCAGGAAGAAGCAGCAGAAGGCAGTTATACAAGATTTCCATAAATAAACACACATACACACATGGACTAATAATGTTTGCAGAGTTGTGCAAATAATACTGAAAAGAACACCAACTATAATCCGAACTCGGTAAACAATATTCAGCAATTAATATTAGACACACATCACAATATAGTTCAGCAAGAAAACACTGGTACACGTTCCAAAGAAGAGTGCATAAAATAAGCTGTAAGGAACAGAGACAAGGTCAGTCTAACACTTACACTGGACATTGCAGTAATATCAAGGACACCAGCAATTGTATTTCATGCTGCCTTCTTAAGTTTCTATTATACATATATCAAGGTGCAGATCAAAAGGAGCAGGCACTACAAACACAGAAAATGTCTCTGTAATAGCTGGGGTAGAAGGTAAAGATATGGTTGCAGCTTACTGATCTGAAGGTTTGAAAATGACACTAAGTACTGAGATAAGACTGCAGTGTTGTAGGTACATTTGAAGATAGCAATCCATTATGAGTGTTTTTTGTAACCAATGAACTGATGTGGTGTGAAGATACTGTACACATTGCAAGTTCCAGGCCAGATGAATTCACTCAGTTTAGTACAGAAAATTAAAAAATAACTTTTGCAGTAAAAGTTAACAGCAAAACGTCGAACTCTTATATCATTAAAAGCAAGTAACACTTCTCTGGCAAAAGCCTTTTCAGAGTACATCTTTCTGCTGGTAAGCATACACTTAAATACACACATTTAATCAATTAAAGTAATCATCCAATTAAGAATTCACTAAAAAAGCCAACTAAAAAGTTAATTTAGTATTATTTTATAACCTTTGTATATTAAATACTTCCAAGAGAATTCCCTATTCAGAACTCTTGGAAACATTGTATCATATTTTAAAATAAATATTGCTTCCTTCCTTAAGTGTTCCTTAACTTTTTTGTCAGTACTAAGCCTAGTACTCACTTGTTCCTGCTGCCTGTAAACCTTGTGGGTCTCCATTATGGTGTTCCTTTAAGTGCATAGCTACAGGACTCTGAAATCGTTGCTTCTTGATGTCCCTTATGTGCTCTTTTAATCTTGCAGCAAAGCTTCTCTTGCTTTCCCCAAAATAAAATAATCCACAAGGACATTTAAACTATATATAATCTTTTCACTGTTGCAAGTGAAGCTGCCTCTTCTGTCAATTTTTTCCATTAATGCTTTCAAAAGTATCCATTGTATGTCTGCATACTGTGCAATTGTCACATGGAAAAGTTCCATATCTCACTATATTATTTTCTATGTACTAACATGTCTTTAAGACCCCTGCACCTTTTATATGAAAAACAAAGCTTGACATTTTTACTCAGGATTTTTCTTTCTGTATATAGGACCAGTAATACACAACTATTTTCTCTAAAATACTAGAAAAATTAGTATACTTAGACAAAATATAACTCACTTTCTTTTTCATCAGCATTCTTTTTCTGCGTTATGTTCTGTGCTTAGCTCACCTTTTTATTCATTATTGTATTATACTGCAACCATACTTTCTCTGGCTCATAGCCCCTTTCTATACACATATTAGCTGCATTTTGAACTTCCTTCTCACATTCCTTCCTATCATTACATAAATGTTTAACCCTGACCATTTCCCCATAAGGAATGGAAGAAATAGTAAGGGGGGATGACAACTAGTTCCATGCAACATAAAGCTTGGCTGTCCCATTTTTCTAAATATTTTAGTTTAAGTTCACCAACTTCTTGCCCTCCATTGTAATATCCACATAATTTACTGTATTTCCTTTTTGTAACTCGTCAAACTTGATCTCAAACTTGTTCACTTGCAGTTCTGGAACAAACCTTTCCACTTCTTCATAGCCCCCCTTGCAAACAAAAATCAAATCATCAATGTATCTATAAAAATGAACGTTTTCTAAAAAAAAAGTCATTCCTACACACATATAAATTTTCATACAGACCATAAATAAGTTAGCATATGTGGGGGCAAAAGCTGCCCCCATAGCTGTCCCACACTTCTGATGATAAAGAGAGCCATCAAATTCAAATATATTATTTTCCAAACAGAACAATGTCAGTTCTATGATGTACTGTGTACTGGGGCTCTTCCCTAGAAAAAATTCTATAGCTTCTATGCCATCACTATGTTTAATGCTAGTGTATAGGCTGACTACATCTATCACTATAAAAAACATGTTCCTCTGCCATGTTATTTTCTTTACTTTATCAAAAAAAATCAAAACCGTCTTTGATATGTGAAGGTAATTGTTATCAACTTTTTTTTTTTTTTTAAACAAAAATTGATGCAAAAAACATCCCAAATTATGGGTTACATAATTGCAAGAAGATACAATGGGACAACCTGGAGAATTAACCATGCTTTTATGTATTTTAGGCACACAAAAAACTTTGCCAGCTCACTGCTTTTATTCAAGAACTTATTTTGAGCATATTCATAACTAAAATATAGTCCAACCACTTTATGTATTAATTCTTCATAGTTCTTGACCATCTCCTGATAAGGTAAAAAACCTACTTTTTCATAGAGTTTATCATTTTCTAGATGCTGTAAACACATATCTACACATTGTGTGTAATGCATTATTACTAGTTGTCCCCCCTTATCTGCAGGCTTAAATAAGAGTTCCTTTCTTTACCTTAAACTTTTAAAATCACCCATTCTTTTGTGTCACATTACACTGAATTTCACTTCTAAAAACTTATTGCACTCTTGCTCTATCGCATAATTTAAAAAATGACTTCACACTTGAAAGGAGGCATACATTTGCTTTTATAAGAAACACCACTAGTATCAAAATTATTGTAAGCATTGCATTCTAAGTCTGAATTACAAGAAAAAAATCATTACTTGCAGCATCTATAAAACATGCATTGTTCATATCTGCTTCTAAACTTCTTGTTTGATTTCCAATGAAATCTATTAAATGTAACTTGTGAACAAAGTTAAATACTCCCCCCTTTAATTTGTACATTCTGCATGAACACAAGACTGAAATTCTGTCTGTATAAGGACAAAAATGTAAGAAAGACCTGGAAGCCATCTAGGGCTCGCTGGAGAATAAAGCATTTGTGCACAGCTTCTAGGGCTCGTTGGAGAATAAGCATATGTGCACAGGTTCTAGGGCTCTGAGAATAAGCATATGTGCACAGGTTCTAGGCCTCGGAGAATAAGCATATGTGCACAGGTTCTAGGCCTCGGAGAATAAGCATATGTGCACAGGTTCTAGGCCTCGGAGAATAAGCATATGTGCACAGGTTCTAAGGCTCGTTGGAGAATAAGCATACGTGCACAGGTTCTAGGGCTCGGAGAATAAGCATATGTGCACATGTTCTAGGCCTCTGAGAATAAGCATATGTGCACAGGTTCTAGGCCTTGGAGAATAAGCATATGTGCACAGGTTCTAGGCCTTGGAGAATAAGCATATGTGCACAGGTTCTAAGGCTTGTTGGAGAATAAGCATATGTGCACAGGTTCTAGGGCTCGGAGAATAAGCATACGTGCACAGGTTCTAGGGCTCGTTGGAGAATAAGCATATGTGCACAGGTTCTAGGGCTCGGAGAATAAGCATATGTGCACAGGTTCTAGGGCTCGGAGAATAAGCACACGTGCACAGGTTCTAGGGCTCGGAGAATAAGCATATGTGCACAGGTCCTAGGGCTCGGAGAATAAGCATACATGCACAGGTTCTAGGGCTCGGAGAATAAGCATATGTGCACAGTTTCTAGGGCTCTTTGGAGAATAAGCATATGTGCACAGGTTCTAGGGCTCGTTGGAGAATAAGCATATGTGCACAGGTAATTTGTGGGCACAGTATGAACAGCTAACGTCAGTGACAAACTAATAAGTGGCACAGGCAACATCATGGACCTATCAAGCAAGCCAGCCTGACCATACTATAAAAGTGTATTTCATATGCTAAAATCTGATAAGACTAGAACACTGTAATAATTACTGTGAGTTATAGTAATCATATAGTACAACTTGCCCCCCCCCCCTTTTTTTTTTTTTTTTTAGAAAACGACTATGCAGACTACGCCAGAGGGCCTGGGTGAAGAATTGTACAGGTGCAGCTATTTTGTACCACTAGGCAACAGAAGGGCAAAAGATACAAAAGGTTAGCTTGAGAGCATGTGTTGCAGAACAGTGAGCTTTGGTGGCAGACCAGTAAGAAAACATATAAGAAATGCATCTGTCACACTGACAGTTATGTAAAACACAGAATAAATTGGCAGAATGAACTTTTAATTTACCACATTTTTTCAATAATGTATAGCAGCACTTTGCAGAAAAAAGTAAAACCCAGCACAAGCTACTAAGCCACAGCAAGAACTGAAGGGAGAACTAAAGATTGAAAATAATTAATAATATGTAGTACGGGGAAACACGTCAAAGAACTAAATGCACTAAAGGGCCTGGATAGAGTAGGTGGCTCTCTAAGCCCCTTTTTTAAAAGGGATGAAACTTAGTTCACTTCTGATCCTCTGCTGGCAGTCCATTTCAAAGCACTGCCAGTAGCCTCTGTTGTCACCCACCCTGTTTTTTTAATGAACTAGCAAATGTGGGGCCTGATTATTAATCTGGCTTTACTTAGATTAATATTTTATTCCAAGCTTTTTGTGCAGCTTTCATCTGATGGCATCTAGGAGAGGGTCACTGCTGTGACCTATACCAAAATTCTTGTGAGACTGGGCTCTTTCCTTTACTTTTTTCCCCTTCCTGCTAAGTTTGACTTAAATCCACCGAGAACAGCCACCCAAGCATATCTGCAAGGCCCTCTGGAGTGAAGCACAGAATGTGATCCGTAATAATGCTGAGATAAATTAAGAAGTCAGCCTAGTCAAGACAAACCAAGAGCATGGATTTTAATTTTTCCATGTTTGTGTAGCACAGACACAGATTGCTTAATCCAAGCTAGTACTGACAGACACTGGGCCCATCCCATTTTACCTGGATATCGAAGTTATATTAATTTACTAAAATGTTCACATCTAATTCAAATGAACCTGAGGTTTGGGGCACACTCTAAATATTACACATTACTGCACTGTGTTATTTATGGGGTCATGAAGGACAAAGCACTTCCACATATAGGGCTTTTGTATTCAGGTTCCTTGCATCATTATGCGTTTGCCAGAATAACATGCAAATGAGTGTCTGGCCACAAACCATTTGATAATCTGGCGTTCAGTAATTCACTGCACTGCACAATGGGTGCTTAGGGAGTCTTGGCCTCTGAAGACGAGGGCAATAGACTAAGAAAACAAACAATCATATGTTTATATAAAAAAAAAAAAAAATTTAGTACAACTTGCAGGATGGCTATACATTGAGCATCAGGTTAACTAGACCTCTCCCACTGTGTAAACTGAATAATTGTTTCAAAAACAGTTAAAGTTGTCCATATGGGTAAAATTTAACTATCAGTTAATAATTACATTGTCGGGATCCCAACCAGCAAAGAAGTTTGCAGAAAATAGAGAAACTTAAAAAAAAAAAAAAAAAAAAAATACCATCAGGGAAGAACCTTGTAGCTGTTAATACCATCAGGGAAGAACCTTGTAACTGTTCAGCAAAAAGCTGTTTAAGTTTCTGCTTTAATACAGCTAGTGAGCTCCACTAATTTAAAAATGCATCAAATGTACTGAAAGTTTTTTTTTTTTTTTTTTTTTTTTTTTTAAACAAGCATGATGTTGTACGAAAAACAAGTCAAATGACAGGCTGCTGTATTCAGCTGTCTTCAGAATACTTTTCCTGGAGGATCATTATAGATGCACAACAGGTTAAGGAGGAAATTAAAAAAAAAAAAAAAAAAAGTTTAGGGAATGAAAAGTGAGCCTGCAAACTGAAGGGGACACGGCTTTTCATCCTTCTGATAAAGCCTACAGACGTTGCCAATGGAATCTTTTCCCTTGTTCCAAAGGGGAATGCTTCAGCAACAGAAAAGAGTTCAGGAGCTGATAAGAAGAATCAGCAGTACCTTGGACATGAACAAAAAAGCAGTGCTGGGAGGTCAAGGTGACCAGTAAGAGGACAGCAAACTGGTGGGGGAAGGTCTTACCATCGCACTAGATGTTTTAATAGATCACTGTTTCAGTAACCCAAGCTACTTGGGTCCTATTCCCACTGACAGGCCAGCTTTTCCAAAGCACTTTACCCACTCTGTGCAAGCTCAAGGAGAGCTCCATACAAAAGCACAGTTACACATTGACAACACAGTCAGCATTTTAATGCCCCAGGAAGGTAGGCAAGAGCCCTGAAACCAACAATACTAAGAAAATACTAAAATGTAAACTATATACAGCCATACTTTGGCAATATCCAAAAAAAAAATCATACCAAAAGAAGGGAGCTGGAGGGAAGGGCAGCTACTTCAACATTAACCTTTTAGGACATCTGCTGTTATGTCTACTTATACAGCTGCACTATCTTCAACATTAGATCATTGCTGCAGTAGCCTATGCTTTCTGGGTAATTACCATAGCTTAGAAAAAGTACAGAGGAGGAAAAGAAAATGAATCCAGGAGCCCCTGGAGAAATGCCCCAGCTCAGCCTGTACTGGACCTGGAAAAGGTACCCAGTTTGTAGTGCTTTGTAAGACTATATACAGAGAGCTAGAATACTTAAGAGTCCACCACATTCCAGAAAGCCAATGAAGAAGTCAAAGCCCTTGTAGAATGGGCCCTAACCCTGCCTCGAAGTGCCTTATTATGCAGAGTATCACAAAAATCAATAACATGAGAACGAATACTCCACTATGACACTGGTTATCCTTTCATCTTACCTTTAGAGGAGACAAACAGGTCACCTTGAAGGCTTGAGCTTTGCTTAGGTAGTATCTGAGCTGCCTGTGGCCAGCCAGAGTGTGCAGAATCTTTTCTCCCCTATTCTTGGGTTCAGGAAAGAAGACAGGGAATCAATAGTCTGGCTCAAGGTAAACAAAGAGACCACTTTAGGTATAAAAATGTGTATAACTGTCCTTGTGAAAAAAGATGTATGGCTAACTCACCACAAGTGCTTATAAAATCAAATACTCTCCTAGAAGAGGTCAGAGCAATCATAGGAGATTACTAGGCTATTGACTCGGAGGTCATTTTAAGTCTAGCCATTTCAATCCAATGCAATACCACAGAAGTACTAGTCAATACCAAAACGCTGCATTTAGTGATGACTGCCCCTGTCCAGGAGGGTTGTGGGCACTATCCCCAGTAAGAATTTACAGTGCTCCATACATTCGTCCAGATTTCTCTTGAACAGTGTCATAGAGATGCTCTGTTTCACACTAACTGGTAGCCTGTTCCAAGGACATGACAATCACTGGGAGATAAATAGGAGATGCTGGTGGGACAGATTTAAGTCGCACACCATATGAAAGTCCCTGGAACAAGTAGTCCTAAACCCATTTGATTTATGGATATGCAGTAAGTTCATTAGGTTTGCGTCTTGAGTTGCTCTGTAGGCCAGGCACAAGTCTCCCCTAAGAAGTTTATACGATACAAAAGTACAGTGAGAGGGCTTTAATCAGTCCATATAAGGCACACATTATTGGAGGCTCTTGATCTTCTCCGTTAGAAACCTCTGAGGTCTCTCTAATTGTTGCAGGTGCTTAGTACAGTACATACTGAAGGGGGCATTATACCCAATTACGGACTGGATAACTGGGGTGTTATAACTTATTTTGCTCTCAAGGCGATGCCTTTACTAATCAAGTGGGCTCTGTGGAAAGTTTTCCTTACAATGGTAGACGTGGTGGTTGAAGTTAAGGTCACGTTCAACCTGTGATCCCAGGTTCCTTACCACTTTTATGGGTACTTAGGGTATTGTTGCTGATTTGACAGTGTGGAGGGACATTGTGCCAAAGGGAATGATGATGCATTTCTTTGCATTCAGTTTGAGAATGTGACTAAAACACCAGTTGCTGGTCTGTGTGAGACCCTCCTGGAGTACACTGACATCATTTGGGGAATCAATGTTTGCACACCCTTTAATTTTGACATGAACTTCTGAGAAGTATATACCAAACAATAGGGGGCCCTGCATTGACCCTTGTGGCACCCTGGTGGTAACAGGTCTGCTGGTTGATGTGGAGTCACCCACTTTGATAGTGTGTGTGTGTCCTGTTTGTGATCCAGTTGTCAACCCATCTGACAAAGCAGGGGTTTACATTCAGTTTGCTAAGTTTATTGGTAATGCCTGAATGTGGTATTGTGTTGAAAGCCTTTGCCAAGTCGAGGTATGCTGTGTGCAAAGATTTGTCCTCATCAATAGCCCTGGCCACAATTTCAAAGAAATCCATCAGTTTAACAGGCAGGACCTGCCCTTCATGCAGCTGAACTGGATAGGATCCAGGGTTTGGAGGTCACATATGTCTTTACTTATGAGGTCCATAATAATACGTTCCATGACCTTTCTGTGGTTAGGTTATGATTGAAAATGGTACTTAGTGCTGATGCTAGTTCATGTTTTAGCCTGTTTAGAAGACAGCCTGGGATGTCATCTGGTCCCATAGAGGCCGTTTTCTTTGCCTTGGACAGGACTTTGAGGGCCTGTTCTTCAGATATTAAAGGGGGGTTGGAGGAGGGTTTGTTCTAAGTTAGGACAGGTTAAGGGAATGAAATTTTCACCAAAGCTATCCGCTACCAGGTTCGCTATCTCTGTGGGGTCAGTGGGTGTGATGCCATTGACTACAAGTTCTGCACATGTTTGGGTCCTACCCTTCATGTTACATGCATAGCTGCAAAAGGCCTTATGGTTATCCTTGCCAGTACTTGCTAGCTTTCTCTCAAAGGAGGTCTTGGAGGATTTGACAAGTTGTCTTATTTGCTAAAGAGAAAATAAGGGAGTACCTGGATAATAAACATAAAAGTTTAGAAAGACTGCAGTTAAGCAATTGTTTTTTTTTTTTTTTTTTAATAATGAATCCAGAGCAGGAAAACTTCTAGCACAAAAAAATTAGGCAAAAGAAAGAGAGAGGGTTGTTGCCAAACTTAGGAAGCTTATAACAAGAAAAATAATCAGATCCTGTAGATATATTTTGGAATGCTATAAAATTTGTATAAAGCAGAGAAGTGAGGAAAGCAATAAAAAGCACAACTGGAAATATTTATGGAAGACTTAAACATGCCAAAATTAGAGGTAGATGAGGATTTATAACCAACAGTTAAGATAAGAGAAGATAAAATAAAATGATAATATACAACCAAATTTGTACGAAGGTCTTCATGAACAGATGGTATTATGGTGTAAGTTTGGAGGCTAGGAGGGAAGAGTGAATCATCTGGAAGGTTTTATTTAACAGCATTATAAAAGGGGGTGGCACCAACATCCTGGAAAAAGCTGTGGTGGTTGTCCTCAGTATGGAGAAAATCAATACATGTGCAGTAACAGAAACCTGGTTTAAGGTTCTAGAGAGCACCCCAGCACTACCAGGCTACAACTCATACCATACATTCCGGTGACAGAACCTGGACCAAAATACAAAAGGTGGGGGCGTATCCATATTCATCAAGGATACCCACACCTCCAGGTTAGTGGCACAGCACAATGCTTCAGAGATCATCCACGTGCAACTAACAATGGGCAAAAATGCAATTCAAATTGTCACTTGCTACAGATCACCCATGTCCCAGGACCCCCATTCCGCATTTCTGAAACACTGGGAAACATAAAGGTCCTACCAAACACCCTAAGATTGGGTGATTTCAATTACTCAAACATTAACCGGGAGAACTACTCAAGTACAAACTCCCTTGCCCAACATTTCCTAGAATTTATAAACTCAAACACCCTGGATTAACTGGTCAACACTCCCACGAGAGGTGACAACATATTGGACCTGGTCATCACCAACATGGGCGACAACCAACATGGGTGACCGGTGTCACACACCGGAGGTCAACCCCTCCCTGGTTAGATCTGACCATAAACAAATCACTTTGGATATACACATTCCGCCCCCACCCCTGGACAAGGAAACCACAGTGAGAAAATTTTCGAAAGCAAACTTCATGTTACTTAAGACTGAAGTGGAAAGTTTCAAAGCCCCCAAGCTAAAGGATAACACTGTCCAAGCTGCAAAATCCTTTATTAATGCATTCTACGTGCACCTACAAGAATGCATGGATCATGCTACCCCAAGCAAAACCAAGACTCACTCCTCCAAGAAAAGGAAACCAGACTGGTGGACCCCTGCCATAAACAAGTTATACAATAGGAGGAGGAAACTAGTACAGAAGAGAGTAAAATCCCAACAAGGGAAGACATCCTTGATAAGTATCAGCAAGAAACTACGATCCCTCATAAAATCATCCAAGGCGAGCTCTGAAAGAACAATTGCCAAGGACTCCAAAGATAACCACAAGATATTCTTTAGCTATGTCAAGAATCTAAGTGGCAATGCTCAGATCTGCTCGGAGTTGGTGCAGAATGGCACAAAATACACTGAACTGACAGGTATCGCCAACATCCTGGCAGACAGGTTCAGTGCAAACTTAACCCCACTCTCACCCCCAAAAAGGCCCATAACCATACCAGAAAAATGTAGAGCCCTTGAAATCACAGGCACTCAGGTTAAAATAGCCCTCTCCAAAGCCAAAAACACAGCATCAATGGGACCGGACGGTGTCCCAGGCTGCGTCCTACACAAGCTCAAAGACGAACTAACCCCTCACCTAAACACACTGTTCAAACTCAGCCTCTCCACAGGCTACGTACCCATAGAGTGGCGCACAACAACAGTAATTCCTCTCCACAAAAGGTGGAGCCCAACAGACCCTGGGAACCATCGCCCTACAAGCCTGACTAGCTTGGTCTGCAAGGCTTTATAGCACATCATCATGGAACTCATTAACAGAGACATTGGGAACCTCCAAACACTAAGGACAGATCATGCCTCCTAAACCTGGTGGACTTCCCTGAAACAGTTACAAAGGCTATAGATGAGGGAAAGGTGGTACACACAGCCTACCTAAACCTCGCAAAGGCCTTCGACACTATTCCTCATTCTGGTATTATACACAATCTCACCAGCCTGAACATAAACCCCTATGTCACAAGATGGGTTGCCAACTGGCTCACGGACAGAACCCACATGGTGAGAGTTGCGGGAGCTAGGTCTGACTCTAAACTGGTTAGAAGTGGTGTTCCCCAGGGCTCAGTCCTAGGACCCCTCCTGTTCGGCATATAATTTTCATAGGTACAGGCAAGCACAGGAGGACTATGGCTGACCAAGTTCGCAGTGACTGCAAACTAGGGGCTATAATTGACTCTCCGGCTGACACAGACATCCTCCAAAAGGGTCTCACTGAGACAGATACCTGGTGTCAAAATCATGGCCTCAAGCTAAATGCCAAAAAGTGTATAGTCATCCCCTTTGGGAAAAAAAAAAAGTACCCACAAATTACCACATAGGTGGTAGTCCCCTAAATACAGAAAACGTAATAAGGGATCTGGGGAGCCAAGTAGATAGTAATCTCTCCTTTGATAATCACATTGCCAAAGTGGTTAGAAAATCCTTCTATGTGGCCCATCTAATCACAAAAGGGTTTGCATCCACATCAAAAATAGAGAGGTCACTGTGCCCCTCTACTCATCACTCATCAGACCCATCATAGAGTACAACACCCCATTTGGGATGTACCTTACAAGACACCTGCAACAGCTGGAAAGACCACAGAAGTACCTCACCAACAGGATCACTGGCCTCAAACAGATGCCCTATGCAGCTCGACTGAAGAAACTCAAGCTGTACTCGGTTGCATAACACCTACTCAGAGGTGATCTCTGCCTGACATGCAAGGCCATGTCCAACTCAGAATTGATGGACATGCTCCACCTAAATAAAACCTTATCCCGTCGAGCCACACGCTCTAGGTATCTAAACCTCACCACAACAATAAATAGGACATGCTGGAGGGATAGATTCCTGTCCCAGAGACTTCCCATGCTTTGGAACAAGATCCCAAGCTACATTAGGCAGAGCTCCTCGCTAACACTCTTCAAGAGAAACCTTGACGAGTGGATGGGAAACAGAAAGTTTACCTCAGGGATCACTTCAGTGGCTCTGCTGGACAGAGGCACAGGGAACTAATCTAAGGGGGCAGCGAAAGCCAACACATTCTAGTTAGGCTTATAAATGCCTTCGGGCAGATAGCCTAGTACTTACCTATGAACTTATGTAATACCTAAAAAGATGGTAAAGACCCATTTGATCTAGCTTTATGTGGATTCATTTCAGTTTTAAATCACAATTATAAAGGGTTTATGAATACAATGGCTAAAAGAATGGAAAGGTTGATGCTAAAATTGACTGATATGGACCAATGTGGTTTAGTGGAGAGGAAGCAAACATTTGACATAAAAAGAACAATGATGATCCAGAGGAAGCAGAATGCAAGCAAATACTGCCGCTACTGCTGGGTCTTGATGTAGAGAAAGCGTTTGACTGAGTAAGCTGGGATTTTATGAGTAGGGCAACAGAAGCATTTGCATTTCCTTACACACTAATAAGGTTAATTAGAAGGCTATGTGAGGGATCAAAGGCAAAAATCAAAATGGGAGGGTTCCTCTCTGATAAGCGGTGCCTGAACAGGGGAACAAGGCAGTGGTGTCCTCTCTTCCTTTTGTAATTTAGAACCACTGTCAAAGAAAATAAGAGACATAGAAATTCAAGGATATAACTGGTATGATTTTCAAAAAAAAAAAAAAAAAGTTAGCTTTATTTGCAGATATTATTATTTTGTACCTGATGGAACCAGAAAATGACATCTCAGTGTTGTGGAGCATTCTGGAGACAGTTCAGGGATGTAAAATTAATGAAGATAAAACAGGCTAAAGGTATAAACTATGTACCCAAACATGAACTGGTTCAGCAATACCCATATTTATAGGGGCGTGATAAAATGAAGTATTTAGAAATATGGATTAAGAAGGATTATGTTTGGGCAACTAAGGGTATGTGAGAAGAAGCTAAACAAAAGATAATACAAAAACTGAGAAACTGGAAACTCTTGTTTGGATATGGATAGCAAGATGCAAACAGTAAAATGATTTTACCCCTTTAGTTTTATACACACCACAGGCATATTTTCATCAACCAGAGGAGAAGATGTGAACAATAATTAAAGCGTTGAAAGCTTTCACCTGGGAGGGAAAAAGTCAAGGGTCAAGCGGAACAAAGTGATCCTCCCAAAAGAATAAGGAGGTTTAAGATTAAATGATTTGGAGTGATATTTTACAGCTGCACAGTTATGGTTCCTTTACATAACACAAGCAGAAAGCCACAATCCAAACTAGAAAGGAATGATGATGATGCAGGGGGGTAAATCAAGAAATGAGTAAAGAATGGGATTTTGGACATAGATCCTTAAGGAGAATAACAAAATATTATATTCTTGAAGTATTAAAAATTATACCAAGAACTAAGCCAACACGGGAATGGAGAAAAGATACTCTGCCAATAGGGATTCTGCGCGTATGGGTACAAAAAATAAGAAAGAAGAGGAGGCTGTAATGTACTGGAGGAAGCTAGAAAGGAATTAAGGTATTTGGATTGCCATCTCTTTCAAGGATTGATATCAGAGTATAGACAAACAGAAACAGATGCAGGAATCCTAAATGAAAGAGCCACACTGGTTGAACTTTTAACTGAATCTAGAACAGAAGTCGTTGTTAAAACCGGATAATTAGTTTGTTATATAAAACACTGCATGGTAATTATAGGAATCAATCAGAAGAGGTCAGAAAAGATTGGGAAGAGAAACTGGATATGCAATTCACAAAGAAACTATGTATGGCTCCCAAATTTGCAACAAAATCTATAAGATTTTAAGATTTTTGTCTGAAGTATTTGTAAAGATACTTTTATACCTCAAGCAGACTCCAAAGAATTTTTCCTCAGGTAGATGGCAAATGTTGGAGGAGTGACGGAGAAGAAACAGTCTGGGAACACTGTTTTTGGCAGTGTAATGAGTTGGCAAACTTTACAAAATTTCCTACAGAGTACTCTGCTAGTAAAACTGAACGACCAAATTCAACAAAGATTCAAAAGAAACATTGTCATTTAGGAAACACAAGTAGTACATAAATTAAATTGAGTGTCAGCTCTTTTACAAGAGAAAGCAAACACAAAAACACAATACATGATAGGTATGAAAGAAAAAACAATGACTACAGTACAAAATTTATTTTTTTTAATTTTTATTTATTTTACATTTGTTAACCGGGATAGTCCGACTGGATACATGTCCATTTTCAGCGGAGGCCCGGGGAGAAAAGCTCCAACAATAACAAACAAGAAAAAGACAATATACAAAAAGACAATGCACAAAAAACAAAACCAATTTTTTTTTTTTTTTTTTTTTTAGCAAGGAGTCAAAAGTTATCATGAGGAGTAATGACAAAATAATCATAAGATAACAACAAGTGAGTTTGGAAAAAGTAGCAGTTTCTAAGGGTGATCCTTATGGATAGTCCCATGGATTAGCCAGGTTTGGTACAGTAGCAGGTCCATTTTGACCCCAGGTATTGTTTGAGCTTGGCTTTGAAATGATTTATAGAAGAAAGTGAGGTAATATCAGGGGGTAGATGGTTCCAAGATCTACCTAGAGAGTTAGAAAGGAGAGTGTCACTGGCTAGGTTATTAGTTTTATAAGTCTGGATGAGGACTCTGTTAGAGGAATGCAGTGGTCGTGAGTTGTGATACAGGGTGACTAAGTTTTTGAGTGCAGGGGTGTTTTCAGGGTTGTATATGATTTTGTGGGCCAAAATCAGTTGATTGTAGAGCAGTAGACTAGGTACTTTGAGCCAACCGAGATGGGTTATGTTGATGCAGTGATGTGTCCTAAAGGGGAGCCCAGTGGCAAATCTGGCTATGTGATTATAACAGGTAGTGATCTTATTTAGGATTGTCTTGTTGTTGTTTAGAAGAAGAGGGGATGCGTATAGGAGAGTAGAGAGAAGGTGAGATCGAGCAATGGCTACCTTGGCTGGGGGAGTCAGAAAGTTTTTTATTCTATACAGGGATTCTAGTTTTTTATTGATGGTTTTGATCAATTGGTTAACGTGTAGGTCAAATTTTAAGTTGTTGTCAATAGTGACACCTAGACGTTTAGTAGATGGGTCAGGTGAGATGATTGTGCCATCCTTAGATTTAATTGTAATGTTTATGGGGCAGGACCTTTGTGTTGGTAGGAATATTAGCATTTTAGTCTTTTTGGGATTTAAATATCAAGTGGCAGTTGGAGAGCCAGTTTTCTATTGTGTTAAAGGTAGTCTGGGTAATTAGCTGTAACTCTGAAGAGGATGTAGCAGAGCAAATAAGTGTAGAGTCATCTGCATAATGGATGCAGTTAACTTTAGGTATGACAGTGTGCAAATCGTTGATAAAAATGGAGAATAGTAGTGGGCCTAATATAGAGCCTTGTGGAACACAAAGGGTATTAGGTAACAGAGTAGAAAGTTTATTTTGCCAAATTACAGCCTGTTGTCTACCACTTAGGTAGGAAACAAAACCATTGTAGTGCTTTTAGATCTAAACAGAGTGATTGTAGGGTGTGGATTAATAGTTCATGATCCATCATATCAAAAGCTTTGGACAGGTCCAGGAATAGAGCTGAAGAGATATGGTTATTGTTACGATAATAGTTTATGCTATTTGAGAAGACTAAGAAGGCTGTAGTGGTACTATGGTGGGGTCTGAAGCCATGCTGTGTATCTGCCAGGAGATGGTTGTTTATTAGGTGGTACATGGATTATTTTTGAATACATTTCTCCATTATTTTAGCTAGAGGAGAGAGTATGGCTATGGGCCTGTAGTTAGAGAGTTCAGTAGAACTACCCCCTTTATGGAGAGGAATGATGTAAGATATCTTCCAGATATTAGGAATTTTAGCTTCTTTTAAGGTGCGGTTGATAAGTAATGAAACTGGATAGGCAATGGCATCAGCTGACTTTTGTAGGTATTCAGCTGGAAGTTGGTCAGCTGAGAGGGTGGTAGGTCTACGTTTTCTAAGTAAGGTGCGGATAAGTGATGTTGCAATTGGTTAGAAGCTAAATAGTGGTAAATTTTTTTGGGTGGAATTATCTGGGCTGTGGGGGCTGAGGGGCAGCGTACTGGCTAGGGCTTGGATAGTCTTGGTAAAAAAATGATTAAAACTGTCTGAAACTGCTTCTAGGGGTTTGTCGGTGGGGGGCGGCTGGTACAGGGGTAGTAGTTTTGCCAGGGTGTAAAAGATAATTTAGCCCTGCCCAGAACTTTTGAGGGTTATGTTGATTGGAAGTTTGTAATTTGCTGTAGTATTGTTTTTTGTCAAGTAGTATTAGTTTTTTAGTTGCATTCCTAAGTTGCCACTATTCAGTTTGATCCCGAGGGAGTTTGGTAGTTCGCCATAAAGCCCAAACATTGTTTCTAAGTTTAATTTTAAGCCTAGTCTCTTGAGAGCCACGGTGTGGCTATTGCCTTGGTTTTCTTAGAGCGGATGGGAGCATGAAAGTCAAGGATCTCAATTTTTTGCTGAAGTAGGAGACTGCTTCTTCTGGGGGGAGATGTTTTAGTATATTCCAATTACAAGAGTGAAGTTCTTGTTGAAATTTGGTTAGGTCGAAGTTTTTTTTATTTCTGACATGTCGAAGTAGGGGTTGTTTTGGATTGCCTGCTTTATGTTTGATTATACATGTAAGGTAGTGATCACTTACACTATCAGGGAGGGTACCAAATGTATACTGGCTAGGGTGATTATTAATGAGTACCCGATCAAGTATACTTTCTTTCTGGTTAGGTTAACCTATTCTAGTTGGGGTATTAATAACTTGCTTGAAAGAACGTAAGTTAATATGAGAGGTAGGAGATTCTGAGGAACATGTATTCCAATCTATATTAAAAGTCACCGAGCAGTAAGGTTTCTCGAGGGTAGTGATTAGATATCCAGTGGAGGGTGTTTTCTAGTGTGGCTATATTATTACCTGGGGGAATGTACATGCAGATTATATAGATACATTTACTGTTATTAAGCTTCAGTTTGGTAGCTAAGATTTCTGAATTATTAATCTGAGGTGGTTGTATAACATCTCTAGTTACAATCATGTCAGATTTATAGAGTACTGCCACCCCACCCCCTTTTCTGGAGGCCCGGTCCAACCTGTGTATGTTACACCCAGGGAGAAGTATTTCATTATCAGTAGTTGTGGGTTTTAACCAGGTCTCAGAGAGACACAGTATGGCAGGAGTGAGAACAGTAAGGAGAGTATGGAGTTCATGCAGTTTGTTATTGATGCTTCTGATATTGAGATGACAGGTAAGAAGAGAGTTGGGTGGATGGAGTGTTGTAGGGTTTTGGCTTAAGTTACAGGTAGGGGGAGAGTATTTATTTATGTTGGTAGGGCCCGGGTTAGGGTGTATATCTCCAACAAGTAACAGACTAAGTCTTAGCTTAGAGATCAGTTTCATGAATTTATTTACTATTTTACAGTAGTGTTTCAGTCTAAGGCTAATTTTACTGGTGTTAGTGTGTGGGGAGTAGGAGCATAGCATAAGTGTTGTCTTTGTACTGCTGATGTGAAAGAAGTTAGTATGTTTAGTTTCTAGGGTGTTGGTATGAGCATTTGATACATGGAATCCTAGAAGAGGTTGGGATTCATATAGGGTTAAGAGGTATGGGGCTAGTAGGGTGAGTATGAGAATGGAGTACCACATGTCTGAAGAGGTAGGGAGCTATACGTCTGGGAGTCCGCTATAGATTTATTGAGGAAGAGAGAGGGAGGCAGGAGAGTTCTAATAAGTGTAAATGGTAGCAGAGGGTGAGTGAGGGAGAAAGGGAGTTAATTAGAGTAGCAGGAGGGCGATTGGATTGAGGTGGTGTGGGTGTGGCTATATGGCTATAGATGTAGATGTAGTGGGGGCGGGTGGAATTAGGGGGCAGGGAGGGGAGCGGACTGAGCCCGAGCGCAGCGAGGGCGATCGGAGCGGGGCTATATCAGACCAATCAGCTTTGGCCCAGCTAGGTAAGTATTTTAGCTGAAATGCTAGTGGTTTAACTAAGAATTTTTTTAGGATTATGTTTTCCCATAGGGTAGAATTAGTCTTGGGAGATAAGCTAGTTATGCTGCAGTTTACAAGAGTTGTATGCTTACTGCTTAAAACAATAGTGGGGAGTTATTACACAAAGGTAGGTAGTTTTAAGAAGTATTCTAATGGATGTTACACCGTGGTGTTTTTCAGTGAGCAGGGTTAGGACAAGCCTAGTACAGCAGGGGAGAACTACAAATGTACCTTAGACCCAGAGACAGCAGCCTCCACAAATTAAAGTAATTATATTGTGTGACCACCTTGGCTCTCTGGTAGAAGCTGTATGCAGTTCTAAAAAAAAAACTCCAGCAGGGTTAGGTGAATTTCCTGAGTCTGAGCGCTTAGAGGGGCTATGTCGCAAGGGAACTACCTAAGAAATATAGAATAAAACCAGGAAGGAGATTAGAAAAGGAGTTCATACATATTTAGAAGTTAGTGCAGATAGTACATTTTGCAGTTTACATTGGTTGTTACAATCCCCTAAAGGTTCCACACGCTTCAAATCTGCAGTTACATGTCCTTCTTCAAGCAACATAAGATTAGTTAATTAAGTAACCCATCTGTTTGGGTCCAAGAAGCAATTTAACAGTGAAAATACAAACAGAGCACTCGTACACTTTCTGTAGCAGAAAACAGCTAGTTTTCAATAGAAATTGATAGTAAATATTCAACGGCGTTCAGTCAATAGCGTTTTCAACAGTATATATTATTTCACATAGACTCTAGTAATTAACTCAACTTTTACTGTTAATCTCTTCACTTTAAGCAATGAACCACCGTGTCTGGAGTAGATTTCTGTCTTATAGGTAACAAAACAGACTATAGCATTACGTTCAACACTAGAGTTAATTATGTCATTTAAACAGCAGTACAACCATTTAACAGGAAGCAGAGTATGTCAAGCCACTTCTGTTAACAGAGCAAATCCTACTGCAGTTTAAAGAGTGTTTGTAAATTAGTAGCATTCTAATATATCAAAAACCAATTTTAAAAATGAGTAAAAGTAAAAGAAACAGTAGATTTAGACATACCAGTTAGTTGAGGATGCTGCCGACAGGGTCTAGGTACTTTTTGATGTTTAAAAAACGGCAGGGTTTTAGTAGGTGTACTTGAGACCTCACTAAATTGGTTGGGGGTGGGTTTGCTTGAGAAACGAAGTGGGGCTATACCATGCCAATCAGCTTTGGCCCAGCTAGGTAAGTATTTTAGCTGAAATGCTAGTGGTTTAACCAAGAATTTTTTTAGGATTAATTTTTTAGGATTACAAAAGTAAATATCTAGGTAGCTGACACACATGCTTGTACACTATTTATATACACTGGACAACATTGACTACTAAATGATTAACACATGAAAAGTATACTATACACATAGGTGACATTGGGTGATATTGCACATAAGGAAGTGATTGGAATTGCACTCGAATGAGAATATATTACTTTTAGTATGCAATAAATAAATAAAATTACTGTATGGAAAAAAGAAAAGAATGCGAGCATAACAATCTATTATAGTTGTGATACATCCAGATTGGCGTCTGCATTAAAGAGTTTTCTTGCAGTTGGATATTAACTGTTCATGAATCTGGAGGTCCTGCAGCGGATACTCCATAACCTTCTACCAGATGCGAGTTTAGTGAACCAACCATACACTGGATGAGATGTGTCACTCAGTATTTTGCAAAACGTCTTTTTACATCTCATTTCAGACAGCTCCTGTAAGGCAGGAAGACTAATGCCCACGATCTTTTCTGCTTTTCTTATTATCATTTACAGTTTCTTCCTCTCGGCCACTGTGCTGTTACCAAATCATACAGTGCAGTTGCTGGCGATACTGCTCTCAATGGCTCCTCTGTAAAAGGTATTTAGAACAATCATAGAGAGCTTTGCTTTTCTAAGCCTTCTTAGGAAGTGCAGTCGCTGGCGGGCTTTTTTAATTAGCTGGCCCATGTTTGCACTCCAAGAAAGATCCTCTGATATATGTACCTCCAGGAACTTTGTACTCTGTCCACTTTTTCACCATTGATCCTGAGAGGCAGGTGCAAGGCAGAACTTTTTCTGACTTCAATAATGATTTCTTTTGTTTTATTGACGTTCAGGTCCAAACTGTTGCTTTTGCACCATTCAATCAATGAGCTGACCTCATTCCTATACCCACCCTCATCACCACCACTTATGAGTCACACCACTGTGGTGTCATCTATGAATTTGATAATGTGGTGGTTGTTAGCTTTTGCACAGCAGTCATGGGTAAGGACTGTGAACACCACATGACACAGCACACAACCCTGGAATATCAAATGAGTGTAACTAAGGAAATTATTGAGCTGGGATAAAGGAGCTGAACTGCCTAGACATAGTAACACCTTTTTAAGTTTAATTCTGGTTGCTACAAAAAAGCAATTACTACAAAATGGAAATAAAAATGTAAACCAACTATACTTAAAGTAGCGATTATTGTAACAGACATAAAAGAACATGAAGTGGGGTCTTTAGAAAAGAGTAGGAACAAATTACATAGAAAAAATGGAAATGATGGCAACAATAAATGCAGAAAAAAGTTCCGGAGGAGGAGGAACGAGGTTTAAAAGAAGGCAAACATTTAATATATATATATATATATATATATATATATATATATATACACACACACACACAAATATATATATATACACACACAAATATATATATATATATATATATATATATATATATATATATATATATATATATATATATATATATCAATACCAAAAACGAAACCAGTCCCAAAATGTGTAAAAGAAACAATCCCCACTAAAGATGGTAAGCTACAAACTCACAAAACTGGATGCAATGATGATGGTTGCAATAATCCACTCAGTTGTATGAAAAACACATAGAACTTTTAATAGACGTAAGGCCGCGGTAATCCGCTTCAGACGTAACATTAAATGTCATTTCCGTAAAACCTTAAATACAGGATGTGTCATCACTTCCTAAAATATTCATTTAGATTTAAAGCCACAGATCAAAAATTTTAACTGCCAGACTAAATAGGTGGTAAAGCGCTAAAACTAAACTCATTAAAAAGACATATCTACATGTACAGTTGGGTCACATACATCGACTATCTAAACAATAAAATTAATAACACTGAACATCAAAAGCAATAAACCATAGTCTCTTACATTACATTAGTCATAGTAGTAACTTCATAGGCAATGAAGTTGAAATTAAAATTAGCGATATGGAGTGTCCAAAGTAAAAAACATGGTCTCCTAACATAAAGGGACTGCGATTTTTTACATAAGATGTCATGTGGTCTAGAACTTCAATAAACATAGTGCATGGTCATTTAAACTGTTAAGATGTATTACTATAAGTAATACTGAATGCAAGTATGCACTTCTAATAGACTCGTGTAAAAACGTTATAGAAACACATTACTAAAAACTTACTTAAAAACATAATTTAAAAACTAGTGAAAATATGTACATATACATGTATAATAAATATTATTGAGAAAATATTCTCAAAATCATTTCAGGGCTCTAGACTTTAGCACAGGTTTGAGTGGTACAAATTCATTTAGTCCTCTGCCACGATGTGCAGATAGACGAAGGATCCATTTAACCTCAGATTCTTCAGTGCTGTTCACTAGATCCCCACCCCTTATTGTTTGGTATTGAACATGTAAGGTCTGAAAAAGAAAGGTATGATCCTGACCATATGTAAGCATGTGTTTAGCCAGGGCACTATGTGTTTCCTGCCTGGTATAACAATAATAGTGGTCCCTGATCCTCTCACGCAAAGACCTGTTCGTTTTTCCAACATAAAAGACGAAACAGGTCCTGCAAGATGCTACATAGACTAAGTTCCTATTATTGTTATACCAGGCAGGAAACACATAGTGCCCTGGCTAAACACATGCTTACATATGGTCAGGATCATACCTTTCTTTTTCAGACCTTACATGTTCAATACCAAACAATAAGGGGTGGGGATCTAGTGAACAGCACTGAAGAATCTGAGGTTAAATGGATCCTTCGTCTATCTGCACATCGTGGCAGAGGACTAAATGAATTTGTACCACTCAAACCTGTGCTAAAGTCTAGAGCCCTGAAATGATTTTGGGAATACATTCTCAATAATATTTATTATACATGTATATGTACATATTTTTACTAGTTTTTAAATTATGTTTCTAAGCAAGTTTTTAGTGATGTGTTTCTATAACGTTTTTACACGAGTCTGTTAGAAGTGCATACTTGCAATCAGTATTACCTACAGTAATACATATTAATAGTTTAAATGACCATGCACTATGTTTATTGAAGTTTTAGATCACTTGACATCTTATGTAAAAATCGCAGTCCCTTCATGTTCAGGAGACCATGTTTTTTACTTTGGATACTCCATATCGCTAATTTTAACTCTAACTTCATTGCCTATGAAGTTACTACTATAACTAATGTAATGTAAGAGACCATGGATTATTGCTTTTGATGTTCAGTGTTATTAACTTTATTGTTTAGATAGTCGATGTACAACTGTACATTTAGATATGTCTTTTTAATGAGTTTAGTTTTCAGCGCTTTACGCCTACCGACTTATTTAGTCTGGCAGTTAAAATTTTTGATCTGTGGCTTTAAATCTAAATGAATATTTTAGGAAGTGATGACACATCCTGTATTTAAGGTTTTACGGAAATGACATTTAATGTTACGTCTGAAGAAGCGGATTACCGCGAAAGCGCTTACGTCTATTAAAAGTTCTATGTGTTTTTCATACAACTGAGTGGATTATTGCAACCATCATCATTGCATCCAGTTTTGTGAGTTCGTACCTTACCATCTTTAGTGGGGATTGTTTCTTTTACACATTTTGGGACTGGTTTCGTTTTTGGTATTGACATCTTTTTCCACGATGGAAGGTATGACCGAGAATTGTTTTTCAGATTTGGGAGAAGAAATGTTCGTCATTAACTCACTTAAAAACATGTTTAATGAAACAACGAATCCGTTGTTATCTATGGAAGAATTACCATTACCCCAGGATGATAATCTCGACGTTGACATTGAAATTAAAGCAAAACAGTTGAGGAGAGATGTGGAAAATGACCTGTTTAAGTTCAAACGGCTGCAAGCACAACGGCTGCATTTAGAAGCTAGTCTTCTTTGTAAAGTGATCCCGAGAGGCCTACGAATACTGAATATGCCCTCATATGGGAATACCTTCCCAGATTTACTTGTAAAATGGCAGAAAATAAATCTTCAGGCTAGCATGGCATACATGCAATTATTAATAGATTATTTCAAGCCTAAAGAAGATGATTTGAAAACGAAAATTGCTGAACAACAACAGCAACTAATTGACATTCTGGGCATAGACTCTACTGAAATTTACTTACACGAACTGACTGAGCGTGTAACTAGGTATGGCAATACATTGTTAGGCCAGAAGAGAAGGAAATTACAGAGAGATAAAAGTGATTTTGAAAGCAACAATGTTTTTATGTGGCCGAGAAGCAGGTATCTTAATGAGTCTCGGTCTGATGGTAGAATGACCAATACTACCACAGGAATAGTGGCAGCCACGTCAGAGAGCAGCAGGACGGATACTCCCATCATCGATGCCACTCATAACTTACAACCTAGTGACCCGCCCATTAGCATCAACGATAGTAGGCAAAGACAAGGTGAGGAGTCGATGGCGTCAGTTAGGAGGAAAGATGGCGCCATTACACCCAAATTAATCACCTCTGTTTACTTCACACCGGCCGAGGGACCATCGGCTCTTCCAGATAATGATCAAGAGAAGACAACACGTACCAGCACGGTTGTCAGGAGGAAGATACAGCTGGATAGACTCAATGGAGGTGAGAAACAGGGTTTTCCGGACGTCCCTTTACCGATACGGCTGGGGAGGAAACGTTCAATGGAGTTCGAACCAGCAAAGAATGCCAAGCGGAGAGATGTGCCGACCGAACATCAAGGCCAGGCACAGAAGGCGAAATGGGGCCACAATCGTTAGTCTGGAATATTTCAAAATACGTTTTGACCGAAGCAGAACATTCGGTGTTGAATAAGGGTCTCACCTTTATTCCCTGTGCAGACGCTGATGTAAGTGACATTTTAATATCTATCAGGTTGTTTGTGAGAAATGTTCATATGAAACTGTTGCATAAGAACACTGATACAACTGATAAGAACACTGATACAACTGACACAAGTGATAAGAACACTGACACGACTAAAGACTGTGGATTGAAAAGGAAGAGTCTATTTAATCCACATCTCCTACCTAATTTAGACTTATTTATTAAGAGTGTGGAGAAGGATTTGTATCAGGCCAATAGGTTTAATTATATTAGCACATGTAACAACTTGAGTAAAATGGAGACGCAAGCATTATGCACCTTGAAGTCGAATCACAGTATCATCATACGACCAGCCGACAAAGGTGGACTTATTGTTGTTCTTGACAAGGACTTTTATGTAGAGTCAATGGTGAACATGCTGTCCAGTGATGCATATCAAACTATTAGTTTAGATGATG
>NC_056750.1:800876795-800879811 GCF_019279795.1 Protopterus annectens
ATATACATAACTCAAACAGAAGGTTAGAAATCAAAACATTCACTTACTCATTCATTTTACGATACCCACTTTATCTTATCCATGGCCACAAGGCGACATAAGGCATGCACACACATACAGACATGTGTCCATGTATGCACTCAATCTACAGGCATTTTTAAGAAAACCTACTTGGCACACCTTTGCAATGTGGGAGGAAAGTACCAATAACCCCTGCAGATACAGGAAGAACATGCAGACTTTGCACCGGAGGACCCCTAGCAAGAAACCCAAACACAGAACCAAGCACTGTGGGACAACAATACTAACCACTGCAGTACTGTGCTGCTCACTGTCATGATAACAATATTTGGTGGGCATATTTTTCAGTGAACGCACCACCACTTGTCACTCAACAGACAGTTGCATATTCCATGCATACTGTGATAAAGTGGAGTTGCATGACATGTTGTTCAATAAAATGGTCTACAGGTAAAACCACATACAGTTGCAAAATCTGCTGCAGAGCAACATGGCAAGACACTTGCTTCTCACTACAGTGGGATTGCTGAAGGGTGTAGACGAAGGCCTGGTCCATGGGAGCTATACAGATGACAGCCTGAACAAGGGCCTGTCTAAGAAAGTTACACAGGCAAAAGCCTGATACTGTGGTATTAGCCTAAGACCAGAGAGTCCTAAGGAAGTTAGCCTGAACCAAAGCATAAAATACAGGCTATGAAGGCCTTTGCATGTGGTTTAAAATGAGAATGAATTGAACTATGCGTTACTGAGCTTTAGTGAGCTACTTAAGCTTGGTTATTTAAGTTTGAAAATTACAGTTTATCTGACTAAAACTGAGTTAATCAGACCTGTGGTAAATGTTTATCTCATCTCTGTCTACTGCTGCTTCTCTATATACCTCCCTCCTAAATCTCATTCAGTGGGATTAGTAAGCTTCATTAACTTGGTTTCTAGCCTGGTCTTTCTGGGAATCTACCTCAGAGTATTAACTGCATAACAAACATTCTACTGTGAGCACGTTTCCACTATGTACATATTAGCAACTTTTTTCACTTTGCGTGTAGAATTTTGAAATAACATTAAAATTAGTTTTAACCTGATTTTTTTCTTCGTTATCTCTTACATTATGATATTACTTGCTAGCCTTCTACGTGATGAATGTCAAACCCTCTACTACTAGAAACATACTTACCCAGTAGTGAATTGTTTTCTAAACTCTGTCGTCAAGTACTTGATGTCAATCTCTTATCATCCTTTGCATTTCTGTTAGCTTAATGGTGCTCATCTCCCTGGGCTTCTACTGAAAATGGACATGTATCCAGTTGGACTAGCCCGGTCAACAAATATAAAATAAAAAAATAAAATAAATAAACATGACATGTTTACTTAAGTGAAGACAAAATTTAATTTTGAAATGCAGCCTGTGTGTGTTTGGTGAACAAAGATCTGTAACAAATCTGGTTTATTCAATGAAATGAAAGTAATGGAAGATGGAAAATGCAAATGTTATTTTATTTATTTAACATTTGTTGACCGGGAAAGTCTGACTAGGTTCCACAGAGCCTGTTTTCAGTGGAGGCCCGGGGAGAAATGCTTCAGATACATGTCTTTGGAATGTGGGAGGAAACCGGAGTACCTGGAGGAAACCCACGCGAACACAGAGAGAACATGCAAACTCCACACAGAAGGCACCCCAGCCGAGAATCGAACCGGAGAACCTCTTGCTGTGAGGCGACAACGTTAACCGCTGCACCACTGCGCCGCCCTTCAACCAAATCACTTGAGTAAAGTTCCTCAATGTGTGGGTCTCAAGATGCGGCAGCTATACACAAGAAAACTGGTAACTAGGATACGCGAGTTAAACAATGAAAAAAACAAGTAGACTCAGGAATGAAATAAGACCTGTGCCATTTGCTTTCAGATGCCACAGTGTTTCTGACTTCATAACCTGCAGTAGCCCACACAATGTTTTTATAAATAAGATATCACTGAATAATTGCAAATAAAAAAAAAACATGAAATGGTGGCATCTGAAAAGAAAAGTGTTTTATAAAGCTGACTCTACAATGACCAGCAGTTTGTTTCCCATTGCTTTTATTTCACAGTTGAAAACCATTCACCCTTTACTCTATTAAAAATATATAGAAAATTTTTGCACATGAGCTCTGTAGCTTTCAGCATCATAAAATTATTACTTCTATGAAAAAGTCCCAACACAAGTTGGGCAGGATTCACGAAGCCTCTGTGTAAGAGTTACAAGGCTTACACGGAGGCTGCAGTTAAACGGTGTGATGTCAGCATGCCATGCATATGCATGAGGGCATGCTGAATCACACCTAAGGTTAACACAGTCCGTGTAAGACAGTAGGGGGCATGTCTGTAGGGCGAGCCCTGCAAACGGACACGCCCCCAGAAGAGTAAAAGTCCCGAAAGTAAACCCCCAAGACAGAGTCCTTGTAAATGTGAATAAACACAACACAACACATGCCTCCACAGACTATGAACATAAAATGTATAAATGAACATCTTATATTTTTTTTTTAAAAGTTGTAAAGATGCTTGCCCGTGACTGCGCTCGTTTGCGCGGGCATGCCCGATGCTTAGCCACAGTTAGCAGTCAGTGGAAAAGCATATAAGAACTAAATATGCAAAGTAAGCCAAGAAGCAATAGCGTAGTGGTACAGACGTTGGCTGAAGAGGAGGCAGTCATGGTTCGAGCCCCCACAACATCAATTTTTATTTGTAGTGAAATAAGCACGAAACAATTCCCTGACATATATGTACATATATAAAATTATATTTTATGTAAAATGTAATGAAATGGGCCATGTATTTTGAAGAAATGTGAGATAAAAAATGAAAAAAATGTCAGATGTGCCTATAGCTGAGCTACACTCTAACAAGTTGAGTATATCTGCGCAGTGGTTTAACAGGTGTAAAATGAGTGCCCGTAGGTGAGCAGTGGTTTAACAGGTGTAAAATGAGTGCCCGGGGTTGAGCAGAATTCTAACACGCT